>NW_027330554.1:0-188282 GCF_022965805.1 Primulina eburnea
CAATCTTCGTACCAGATGAAGAACCCACAATAACGAACCAAACTTCTTTCTTGATGGTGGATTAAACGTAACAAGCATTTCACCAAACTCCTCAAGGGTCGGTTCAATCTGTGTTCAGTTGAAGTTCACACCAAAAGGATCAAATGAGCTAGGCAGGATAGCAACACGTCGGTGGTCAACTCCGAAGGCAAGATCAGATCCATGCCAACGAGCTTGTCCACGAGCCCGATCACCTTTAGGCCATGCTCATGGACCGAGGCCCATCTGCATGTGCGAAAGTGATCAGCTCCTTGACGGATGCATGCCCTAGAGGCGTGTTTGCTCCCAAAGAGCTTTGAGTGCAAATGAATGTCAGCAGCACTCTTTGCACCCTCAAAAGCCTCTGCAGCTCATCTTATAGAAGTCAGCATATAACACCTGGCTATCAAGTCCTGGTCACACCATTCCTTGTAAGCCTGCAATTCCTCAGGATTGCAGTAGTCGAGCCTCAACAGGGGGCGACTAGTTAGTGTATATGCTTACCCTTTCGAATTTAAGACTATTTTAGTTTCTTAGCCAGTGAGGTAATTAGGTCCAGTTAATATGTTTGTCGGTATTATAGATATGATTGCGAGCGAAGACATTGTAATTTGTACTGAAAAGTAAAACAAGATAAATGTTGATGACTATTTAAAATATTTAGTAAGATATGAAGTTTGGACTTTACTTCATAAATATTTGCTCCCACTGTTTTGACATCTTTCACTACCCTCTAGTGAAACGGGAAACTCCTTTCCTCAGTAGGTACGTAAGGTCCAATTAGCGAATTATGATCCCGAATATATCAGCCAATCACAAAACCTAAAAGGTAGTTTCCAATTGCAATCCACAATGCAACCCTTAACGTAAACTTTTGTCTCACGTTTGATTAGGACCCAATAATATGACGTCGTTCATCTTCACGTGTCAAGCCTTACCCATCGATGTTGAACCTTAATGGACGGTCGCCATGAGTTCCCTCAATAATATGAGCCGAAATCATGGGAGTTCCACGTAGTTCACATCACCATGTCAATGGATGTCACAGCTTTCCGGCACCCAGGGCCCCCCCAATAATATGAGCCGAGCCCCGAGTACGGGTAGCGTTCATCATGCACCCATTGTCGATGGAAGACAAGGAAATTATAACCAATTTATAATTCCCCCTTTTCGGGCTTGATATTAATTTTGAATCTTATTCAAAATGAGGGTTTTTAATTTTGAAAGGTCTCATCATTAATTTTATTTAAAAGCTCGCCATGTTTGATCGTATGTTTGCCGGATTCATGCAACTTTGTTATTATAATATAATAACGCACATACTCATTATTTATAACATATCATGCATATATCATAAATAGAAAACAATACAAGGATGATCAATCGCCCCAAAACTAATGGCCCGTGTGAGCCAAACACGGGCCTAGGTCCAATCCTAGGGTAAATGCACGGGATGCAATGCAACTATACTATTACATTAGCATCCAATATTACATGTCTTCGATCTTCATAATCACCAAGGCCACCATCTTCCAATCTTGATCTTCCCCTATTCTAATATTTACAATAAATATCCATGGCACATAGGGATACATCTCATGGGGTGGGAACGGGCCATAAACCAAGCCCACTTTAAAAATTGATAATTATTACAATCATACAACACAAATATCCTAGCATACACCTAGCAAATTGGGCTTGGGCTTTTGATCATCCTTCATGCATAATATCACATATCATACACCATCAATTAATTATCACTATAATTAATTGATCCAATATTATATATCTTGATCCAATCACTAACCGCCACAATTATAAATTAAATTAACAAAGTATACAAACACCTTTGTCTACTTTCAAATTAATTTATTTATAATCGAATTTCTTGTAAATCACCATTTACTATAAATAATTGAGGTCCTACTTCAATTATTTATTTTATGAGAAAATATGTGCAACAATTGTAAATTTAAACTTAAGGGCCCAAAACCCATTTTTCACCAAAAATACTTAGGCCCATTTAAATTTCACAAATAATGTTGTCCATCCAATGGCCCAACATCTCAAGGCCCATGACACTAAGATTGTCCAAAACACTTTTGGAAACCCTAGCCGTCATCGCCGTCGCCGGAGCTCCGTCGCCGGATTCCGGCAACAACAAAAAAATTTTTTTTTTTTTTTTTTTTAAAACCTGAACATTTCGGGCAGCCCCTCGGGCTGCCCTATGCTGCCCGAAATATTCGGGCAGCCCCCTCGGGCAGCCCCAAAAAATATTTTTTTTTTTTTGTTTTTCTTCAAAAATTTCGGCCCTATCAAATCTTGCACCAAAAAATTTCTCAAGCGGTTAGAAATCGATCTCAACATAATATTACGTAAATATTACACAAAATCCGTAACCTTAGCTCGGATACCACTTGAAAGCGGACCGGTTACGGTGGCCGGAAACGCAACGGAAGCAAAAATTCGAAAATTTTGAGGCATAATTTCGGCCACCCCATATAAAAATCTTGTGTAATATTTACAAAACAAAAACATTCATAGGGAGTAAGAAAGTATACCTATCAACCTCAAAGTTGATTGTGGCTCCAACTTTGTTGACTAGCAACAAAGCTCTTGAATGGAAGATGAATCTACAAGCTCTCCTCCAAATCCTTGAAACTTTCCTTCAAATTAGGCCCACCACCAACTAGGTAGATCCCCTCACAATTTGCACTAGAAAAATGTGAGGATTTTTCAAAGAGAAGTGTTTTTGATCTCCAACAATTGAAGAACAAAAGAGAGAAAAATGGAGGAGAGAAATGAGATGCAAGTTTCGGCCATCACACATGTGGGGAGAGGGAGAGTGAGTTAATTTTTCTTGTCTAGGTGTTGCAAAAAGCAAAAGTGAAAAAGTTGCATGCCATGCAATTTTTTATTCAAAAGTAATCTCCACCTCTTCACCTCCCAAGCATGTATATTATATAGTTTTTAATCAAATTAAAAACTTTGGACTAAATTTAATAATCTCAAACACATTTGAGACTAATTAAACATTACTTGAATTTACTCAAGTCCCACTAGTTAAATAATTATTTTAATTGAGCTCTACAAGACTCAATATAATTTAATTAATTCAACACTTGAATTAATTTAATTATTTGGACTCTACTAGGTCCACTAGTGTTTAATTAATTCAACACTTGAATTAATTTATTTAGTCCATAATAATGTTTATGAAAATCACAATTTTCAATTACATTATTCACTTGGCCAAATTTTAATTTAGGAACACTTCCATAAATCAAAATTTACATTTCTCTCATAGAAGTCATACTTCTATTTTTCTTTACACTTATAAACACATTTATAAGCCGTTCAACACTTTGAACTATTTTCTCCTTTATAGAAGTCATACTTCTAATTTTCCTTACGCTTATAAACTCCTTTATAAGCCGTTCAACACATTGAACTATTTTTACTTCTCAACGGGATCTACAAAGCTAGTACTTGTGTGGCCCTCAATGGTTCATTGATACAACTAGCCGTGGGTTCACATCTCCATGTGATTCGGACTAAACATGTCCTTATGCGAGCATACCCCAATTGCTCCATTCTTACTTATCAACACCTTGATAACAAGAACGTCAGAACTCAAGTCTGATAGTACCCAACCAATCATGTTAAACGCCTAGCAGCATCGCTTACATGATTCCCTAGGTATCAAATGATAGTGCCTGCAAGAACCATTCAATTATGGTTAGCGTACAGTACGGTCCCTTCAACTCATATATCCCGATCGATTCGACAACCATTGGTTTATCGAGAGTTGTCAATGAATCGATACTATGTGTCATGTCGTAGTTGCATCGATGGTGTAATCTATGAAACACCTTTCATAATTACAACCATACTCTGGCCAGAGATTTCAACCTACATACACATGATAACACATAGGATATCCATACCCGAAGGTAAGCGGTGAATCCCCGACTACAATGCATCGACTCCTATGTGTTTCGACAGAACACCCAACCTTGCCACCTGATGACCCCATGAGAGTCGGTAAACAAGTCAAAGTGTAATTCTAGCACATAGAGTCTCAATGTTGTCCCGGGTCATAAGGACTAATTCTGTACAACCATAAACCAGGACTTTTCCACTCGATAAGTGAGAACCACTTGGAAAGTCCTTTTATGGAGGGTTGTTCAGTGCACTCTACAAGAAGCACCTATCTGCATGTTCGGACATCACAATGTCCCCTACCAATGAAACATGGTACTCACATCGCAGATACTAGTCTCTAACTCGAGCGGCCTATATCCTTCTTAGTGGCGGCTGAATCGACTAGGAACCGTTTAGAATATACAGTATTACAAATATGAGTTTCATGATACTCATCATATGAGCATCTCATATTCTTTCTACTATTTGTATATTCAAGGGCTTTATCTATGCAGCTAGCATGGGTATACAGATAAAGATTTGCCAAAATAATAATTTCAAATATTATTAAAATAAAGATTGCTTATTCATAGAGTTTCATTGTGAACACTCGGCCAACACTTGGCTCGACGGGCACCTACTCTAACAGTCCCGGGTCATAAGGACTAATGGTGTACAACCATAAACTAGGACTTTTCCACTCGATAAGTGAGAACCACTTGGAAAGTCCTTTATAGAGGGTTGTTCAGTGCACTCTATCAGGAGCACCTATCTGCATGCTCGGACATCACAATGTCCCCTACCAATGAAACATGGTACTCACATCGCAGATACTAGTCTCTAACTCGAGCGGCCTTTATCCTTCTTAGTGGCGGCTGAATCGACTAGGAACGGTTTAGAATATACAGTATTCCAAATATGAGTTTCATGATACTCATCATATGAGCATCTCATATTCTTTCTACTATTTGTATATTCAAGGACTTTATCTATGCAACAAGCATGGGTATAAAGATAAAGATGCGCCAAATTAATAAATTGAAATATTATTAAAATAAAGATCGTTTATACAAAGAGTTTCATTGTGAACAGTCGGCCAACACTTGGCTCGACGTGCACCTACTCTAACAAAAGTCTTCCGAAATTAACTCAAGAATTTAACATCGCGACCCGAAACAATAGTCCTAGGCATGCCAGGCAACCTAGCGACTTCTCTAAATAACAAATCCGCAATGTTTGAAGCATCATCGGTTTTATGACAAGCTATAAAATGTGCCATCTTAGAGAATCTATCCACAACAACCAAAATAGAATCCCTCCCCTTCTTATTCCTAGGCAACCCAAAAATAAAGTATTTAGAAATGTCAATCCAAGTACTTTTTAAGAATAGCACGCAAAAGTGTTCCCAAAGTTCTATGGACGACTTCAGTTTGTCCATCCGTTTGAGGATGACAAGTAGTAGAAAACAACAATTTTGTTCCAAGTTTAGCCCAAAAAGTCATCCAAAAGTAACTCAAGAATTGAACATCGCGACCAGAAATGAAAGTCCTAGGCATGCCATGCAACCTAACGACTTCTCTAAAGAACAAATCCGAAATGTTTGAAGCTTCATCGGTTTTATGACAAGCTATAAAATGTGCCATCTTAGAGAATCTATCTGAAAGGGATCGAATAAGGTGACCGAAAAACACAACGGAAGCTACAAAATTTTCGAAAATCACATTTTCTTGCAAGGAAATTTTCGGCCACCATGTGTACTAGTGTAGCATATACAAAAATCTCAACTTTCAAGCATAGGGTGTTGAGAAAATTACCTATCAATCTCAAAGATTGATTGTGGCTCCAACTAAGGTGTAAACACCTTAGCTCTTGAAGGTAGACAATCTACAAGCTTCACCTTTCTTTTGGACTCCTTTCTTCCAATCAAGCCCACCACTAACTAGCTAGAACCCTTCTTATTTTGCACTAGAAAATTAAGAAGATTATTCAAAGAGAAGTGATTTCTTTCCTCAACAATTGAAGAAGAAAATTGAGAGAAAAACTTGGAGAAAAATGTGAATAGTAACTCGGCCACTATTCATGCAAGGAGAGAAGGAGAGACATTTTTTTGGTTGTGGGAAAAGTTGTTCCAAAAAGTTGCATGCCATGCCTTGAAAACACAAAAAGTAGTCTCCCAACATTTCACCTCCCATGCATGCATATTATATGGTTTTTAATCAAATTAAAACATTGGACTAAATTTTAATTATCTCAAACATATTTGAGACTAATTAAACATTACTTGAATTTACCCAAGTCCCACTAGTTAAATAATTATTTTAATTGAGCTCTTCAAGACTCAATATAATTTAATTAATTCAACACTTGAATTAATTTAATTATTTGGACTCTACTAGGCCCACTAGTGTTTAATTAATTCAACACTTGAATTAATTTAATTTAGTCCATAATAATGTTTATGAAAATCACAATTTTCAATTACATTATTCACTTGGCCAATTTTAATTTAGGAACACTTCCTTAAATTAAAATTTACATTTCTCTCATAGAAGTCATACTTTTTTTTTCTTTACACTTATAAACTCATTTATAAGTCGTTCAACACATTGAACTAATTTCTCTTTATAGAAGTCATACTTCTAATTTTCCTCACGCTGATAAACTCCTTTATAAGCCGTTCAACACATTGAACTATTTTTACTTCTCAACGGGATCTAGAAAGCTAGTACTTGTGTGGCCCTCAATGGTTCATTGATACAACTAGCCGTGGGTTCACATCTCTATGTGATTCGGACTAAACATGTCCTTATATGAGCATACCCCAATTGCTCCATTCTTATTTATCAACACCTTGATAATAAGAACGTCAGAACTCAAGTCTGATAGTACCCAACCAATCACGTTAAACGCCTAGCAGCATCGCTTACGTGATTCCCTAGGTATCACATGATAGTGCCTGCAAGAACCATTCAATTATGGTTAGCGTACAGTACGGTCCCTTCAACTCATATATCATGATCGATTCGACAACCATTGGTTTATCGAGAGTTGTCAATGAATCGATACTATGTGTCATGTCGTAGTTGCATCGATGGTGTAATCTATGAAACCCTTTCATAATTACCACCATACTCTGGCCAGAGATTTCGATCTACATACACATGATAACACATAGGATATCCATACCCGAAGGTAAGCGGTGAATCCCCGACTACAATGCATCGACTCCTATGTGTTTCGACAGAACACCCAACCTTGCCACCTGATGACCCCATAAGAGTCGGTACACAAGTCAAAGTGTAATTCTAGCACATAGAGTCTCAATGTTGTCCCGGGTCATAAGGACTAATTCTGTACAACCATAAACTAGGACATTTCCACTCGATAAGTGAGAATCACTTGGAAAGTCCTTTTATGGAGGGTTGTTCAGTGCACTCTACAAGGAGCACCTATCTGCATGTTCGGACATCACAATGTCCCCTACCAATGAAACATGGTACTCACATCGCAGATACTAGTCTCGAACTCTAGCGGCCTATATCCTTCTTAGTGGCGGCTGAATCGACTAGGAACCGTTTAGAATATACAGTATTACAAATATGAGTTTCATGATACTCATCATATGAGCATCTCATATTCTTTCTACTATTTGTATATTCAAGGGCTTTATCTATGCAACTAGCATGGGTATACAGATAAAGATGTGCCATAATAATAATCTCAAACATTATTAAAATAAAGATTGCTTATACATAGAGTTTCATTGTGAACACTCGGCCAACACTTGGCTCGACGGGCACCTACTCTAACAATCTCCCACTTGCACTAGAGCCAACTACCCATATGCTTTAAACCCATTGATTCGCGATGCTTGTCGAATAATGGTCCAGGTAAAGGCGTAGCTAGTGGATCAACAACATTATCGGCGGAGCCGACTTTGTCAAAAGACACTTCTCCTCTTTCCACAATCTCTCCGAGGATGTGGTACTTTCTCAATACTAGTTTGGATTTCTGATGAGACCTAGGCTCCTTTGCTTGAGCTATAGCTCCCGTGTTGTCACACAACACCGGGACAGGAGCAACTCCATTAGGAATGACGCCCAACTCTTGGACGAAATTCCTTATCCAAACAGCCTCCCTTGCTGCATCTGATGCAGCAATGTATTCGGCCTCTGTGCTGGAATCCGTAGTATTGTCTCGCTTGGAACTCTTCCAAGAGACAGCAGCACCATAGAGCATGAATACAAAACCAGAGGTTGACTTCGAGTCATCGATATCGCTTTGGAAGCTAGAGTCGGTATAGCCTTCCAATTTTAGTTCTCCACCCCATAGACCAAGAACAATTTATTGGTCCTTCTCAACTACTTGAGGATGTCTTTCACAGCTTTCCAGTGTGGAAGACCAGGGTTCGATTGATATCTACTCACTACACTTAGTGCGAAAGCCACGTCAAGACGTGTAGATATCATCCCATACATGATGCTACCAATTGCCGAAGCATACGGAATGCGTGTCATCGCCACTATCTCTGCATCAGTCTTGGGAGACAGACTTGGATAGGGACACGCCATGACACATTGGTAGATGTCCTCCCTTGGACTCATCCATCGAGAACGGCTTCACGATGGTATCAATGTATGTGGACTGGGTGAGACCAAGCAATCTTCTCGATCTATCTCTATAGATCTGTATTCCCAATACAAAAGATGCTTCACCCAAGTCCTGCATCGAGAACTTACTCGCTAACCATATCTTAGTTGATTGCAACATTCCTACATCATTCCCAATGAGTTGAATGTCATCAACATATAACACCAGGAATGTCACAACACTCCCACTGACCTTCTTATACACATAGGGTTCCTCAGGACTCTTAGTAAATCAAACTATTTGATTGTACTGTCGAATCTGAGGTTCCAACTCCTAGATGCCTGCTTTAGATCATAAATAGATCTCTGAAGTTTGCATACCATATGCTCACTTCCGATAGATGTTAACCCTTCAGGTTAAGACATGTAAATAACTTTCTTAAAATCCCATTAAGAAAGTCTGTCTTGACATCCATCTGCCATATCTCATAGTCATACCATGCAGCTATGGCTAGCAAAATCTTATGGACTTGAACATTGCGACTGGGGAAAAAGGTTTCCTCAAAGTCAACTCCTTGTCTTTGAGTATATCCTTTTTCCACCAATCGCACCTTGAAGGTCAATACCTTCCCATCCGTCCCAAGTCCCTATGGGAACCTTTCCCTCAGGTGGATCTATAAGATCCCACACTTGGTTCGGATGCATGGAATTCATCTCAGATTCCATCGCTTCAAGCCATTTGGATGAATCGGCATCAGATAACGCTTCCTTGAAGGTCCTTGGATCACATCCATGGTTAGGCTCATCATGGCCCTCTTCAAGAAGCTGACCATACCTCATAGGTGGTCTCGAGACTTTCTCGTATCTTCTAGGAGCTTGTATCTCCTCTCTTGGCTCTTCGGGTGTGGGTTCTTCAATTGTGGGTGTCTCTCGAACCTCTTCGAGTTCTATCATCTCCCTATTTCTATCCAATAGAAATTCCCTTTCAAAAGGGTCGCATTCCTAGAAACAAACACTTTTGTTTCTTGGGGATGATAGAAGTAGTATCCAATCGAATTCATTGGATATCCCACAAATTAGCATAAAATGGATTGACTATCCAATTTATCTCCCACTACCTGCTTCATAAGCAGGGCACCCCATATTCTAAGATAAGAATACTTAGGAGGCTTACCCATCCATATCTCATATGGTGTATGCCTTTGAATGGACATTTAGTGGAATATCTTTTAATTTTAAGTTATAGAGATCGTTTTCAAGTTTACCAGTACCAATCAAACATTCATTCATGTAAATGTTGCAAACACCTTTGCAAAATAAACAAGAATATCCATTTTTATCACCATAGAAATGGAAACAATGTTTTTACAAAATTAGGTACAAACAAAACATCTCATAAAATTAACTTAAACTATTGTTCAATAATAAGTAAACATCTTCAATAGCCTTGGCAGCAACTCTTGCTTCATTGCCCATCCTCTAGAAGGTCACACCTTCCTTAAGCATTCTACTTCTTCCCATCACCTATAACTTATTATAGAGATGTGAGTCACATCCGGTATCTAATACCCAAGAAGTAGAGTTAATTGAAACGTTTACTTAAATTTAGAACATACCGTTTCCAGAACACTTCTGGGCCAGATATTCCTTGCAATTTCGCCTCCAATGTCCAGGCTTCTTGCAGTGATGACATTCATCAGCAGTCTTGTCAGCCTTAACTGGTGTGGCTGCCACAACGGGATTCGGAGATTGCCTCAACAAGGGCACGTTCTTCTTGGGACGTTGGAAAGAACGCTTCTTTCCATTCCCATATGGATCAATCTTCGTACCAGATGAAGAACCCACATAAAGAACCAACTTCTCTTTCTTGATGGTGGATTAAAACGTAACAAGCATATTCACCAACTCCTCAAGGGTCGGTTCAATCTTGTTCATGTTGAAGTTCACCACAAAAGGATCAAATGAGCTAGGCAGCGATAAGAGCAACACGTCGGTGGTCAACTCCGAAGGCAAGATCAGATCCATGCCAACGAGCTTGTCCACGAGCCCGATCACCTTTAGGCCATGCTCATGGACCGAGGCCCCATCTTGCATGCGTAAAGTGATCAGCTCCTTGACGGTAGCATGCCTAAGAGGACGTGTTTGCTCTCCAAAGAGCTCCTTGAGGTGCAAATGAATGTCAGCAGCACTCTTTGCACCCTCAAAACGCCTCTGCAGCTCATCATTCATAGAAGTCAGCATATAACACCTGGCTATCAAGTCATGGTCACACCATTCCTTGTAAGCCTGCAATTCCTCAGGATTGCAGTGAGTCGGAGCCTCAACAGGGGGCGACTCAGTCAGTGTATATGCTACCCTTTCCGAATTCAAGACGATTTTTAGGTTTCTTAGCCAAGTGAGGTAATTAGGTCCAGTTAATATGTTTTTGTCGAGTATTACGTATATTGGATTGCGAAGCGATGACATTGTCAATTTGTACTGAAAAGTAAAAACAGATAAATGTTGATGACTATTTTAAAATATTTAGTAAGATATGAAGTTTGGACTTTTACTTCATAAATATTGGCTCCCACTGTTTTGACATCTTTCACTACCCTCTAGTGAAAGCGGGAAACTCCTTTCCTCAGTAGGTACGTAAGGTCCAATTAGCGAATTATGATCCCGAATAATATCAGCCAATAACAATTCCTAAAAGGTAGTTTCCAAGTTGCATCACAATGCAACCCTTAACGTAAACTTTTGTCTCACGTTTGATTAGGACCCAATAATATGACGTCGTTCATCTTTACGTGTCAAGCCTAACCCATCGATATTGAACCTTAATGGACGGTCGCCATGAGTTCCCTCAATAATATGAGCCGAAATCATGGGAGTTCCACGTAGTTCACATCACCATGTCAATGGATGTCACAGCTTTCCGGCACCCAGGGCCCCCCCAATAATATGAGCCGAGCCCCGAGTACGGGTAGCGTTCATCATGCACCCATTGTCGATGGAAGACAAGGAAATTATAAACAAATTTATAATTCCCCTTTTCGGGCTTGATATTAATTTTGAATCTTATTCAAAATGAGGGTTTTTAATTTTGAAAGGTCTCATCATTAATTTTATTTTAAAAAGCTCGCCATGTTTGATCGTATGTTTGCCGGATTCATGCAACTTTGTTATTATCATAATAATAACGCACATACTCATTATTTATAACATATCATGCATATATTATAAACAGTAAACAAACAAGGATGATCAATCGCCCCAATACTAATGGCCCGTGTGAGCTAAACACGGGCCTAGGTCCAATCCTAGGGAAATGCATGGGATGCAAATGCAACATTTACATAAGCTTCCAATATTTACATGTCTTCGATCTTCATAATCATCATGGCCACCATCTTCCAATCTTGATCATCCACTATACTAATATTTACAATTAAATATCCATGGCACATAGGGATACATCTCATGGGGGGTGGGAACGGGCCATAAACCAAGCCCACTTTAAATTGATAATTATTACAATCATTCAACACAAAATATCCTAGCATACACCTAGCAAATTGGGCTTGGGCTTTTGATCATCCTTCATGCATAATATCACATATCATACACCATCAATTAATTATCACAATAATTAATTGATCCAATATTATATATATTGATCAAATCACTAACCGCCACGATTATAAAGTAAATTAACAAAGTATACAAACACCTTTGTCTACTTTCAAATTAATTTATTTATAACCGAATTTCTTGTAAATCACCATTTACTATAAATAATTAAAGTCCAACTTAAATTATTTATTTCATGAGAAAAATTTGCAACTTTTGTAATTTTAAACTTAAGGGTCCAAAAACTCATTTTTCACCAAAAACATTTTGGCCCATTTAAAATCACAAATGTGTTGGCCATCCAATGGCCCAACAACTCAAGGCCCATGACACTTTGATATTCCAAAACACCTTTTGAAAATCCTAGTCGTCATCGCCGTCGCCGGAGCTCCGTCGCCGGATTCCGGCCAACAAAAAATTTTTTTTTTTAATAAAATAGGGGGGGCGGTTCGGGCAGCCCTTAGGGCTGCCCTTGCTGCCCGTTTCGGGCAGCCCCTCGGGCAGCCCAAGCTGCCCGAAATGGGCAGAAACATGCTGCCCAAAAATCGCCCCAATCCGGCCTTGAATCGTTGCAAATTTTCATCTCAATCGGTTAGAAATCGCCCTCAATATAATATCTTGTATATGCTATCCAAAAACTAGTACCCTTAGCTCATGATACCACTTGAAAGGGATCGAATAAGGTGACCGAAAAACACAACGGAAGCTACAAAATTTTCGAAAATCACATTTTCTTGCAAGGAAATTTTCGGCCACCATGTGTACTAGTGTAGCATATACAAAAATCTCAACTTTCAAGCATAGGGTGTTGAGAAAATTACCTATCAATCTCAAAGATTGATTGTGGCTCCAACTAAGGTGTAAACACCTTAGCTCTTGAATGTAGACAATCTACAAGCTTCACCTTTCTTTTGGACTCCTTTCTTCCAATCAAGCCCACCACTAACTAGCTAGAACCCTTCTTATTTTGCACTAGAAAAATAAGAAGATTATTCAAAGAGAAGTGATTTCTTTCCTCAACAATTGAAGAAGAAAATTGAGAGAAAAACTTGGAGAAAAATGTGAATAGTAACTCGGCCACTATTCATGCTAGGAGAGAAGGAGAGACATTTTTTTGGTTGTGGGAAAAGTTGTTCCAAAAAGTTGCATGCCATGCCTTGAAAACACAAAAAGTAGTCTCCCAACCTTTCACCTCCCATGCATGCATATTATATGGTTTTTAATCAAATTAAAACCTTGGACAAAATTTTAATTATCTCAAACATATTTGAGACTAATTAAACATTACTTGAATTTACCCAAGTCCCACTAGTTAAATAATTATTTTAATTGAGCTCTTCAAGACTCAATATAATTTAATTAATTCAACACTTGAATTAATTTAATTATTTGGACTCTACTAGGCCCACTAGTGTTTAATTAATTCAACACTTGAATTAATTTAATTTAGTCCATAATAATGTTTATGAAAATCACAATTTTCAATTACATTATTCACTTGGCCAATTTTAATTTAGGAACACTTCCTTAAATTAAAATTTACATTTCTCTCATAGAAGTCATACTTCTATTTTTCTTTACACTTATAAACTCATTTATAAGTCGTTCAACACATTGAACTAATTTCTCCTTTATAGAAGTCATACTTCTAATTTTCCTCACGCTTATAAACTCCTTTATAAGCCGTTCAACACATTGAACTATTTTTACTTCTCAACGGGATCTAGAAAGCTAGTACTTGTGTGGCCCTCAATGGTTCATTGATACAACTAGCCGTGGGTTCACATCTCTATGTGATTCGGACTAAACATGTCCTTATATGAGCATACCCCAATTGCTCCATTCTTATTTATCAACACCTTGATAATAAGAACGTCAGAACTCAAGTCTGATAGTACCCAACCAATCACGTTAAACGCCTAGCAGCATCGCTTACGTGATTCCCTAGGTATCACATGATAGTGCCTGCAAGAACCATTCAATTATGGTTAGCGTACAGTATGGTCCCTTCAACTCATATATCCCGATCGATTCGACAACCATTGGTTTATCGAGAGTTGTCAATGAATCGATACTATGTGTCATGTCGTAGTTGCATCGATGGTGTAATCTATGAAACCCTTTCATAATTACCACCATACTCTGGCCAGAGATTTCGATCTACATACACATGATAACACATAGGATATCCATACCCGAAGGTAAGCGGTGAATCCCCGACTACAATGCATCGACACCTATGTGTTTCGACAGAACACCCAACCTTGCCACCTTATGACCCCATAAGAGTCGGTAAACAAGTCAAATTGTAATTCTAGCACATAGAGTCTCAATGTTGTCCCGGGTCATAAGGAATAATTCTGTACAACCATAAACTAGGACATTTCCACTCGATAAGTGAGAACCACTTGGAAAGTCCTTTTATGGAGGGTTGTTCAGTGCACTCTACAAGGAGAACCTATCTGCATGTTCGGACATCACAATGTCCCCTACCAATGAAACATGGTACTCACATCGCAGATACTAGTCTCGAACTATAGCGGCCTATATCCTTCTTAGTGGCGGCTGAATCGACTAGGAACCATTTAGAATATACAGTATTACAAATATGAGTTTCATGATACTCATCATATGAGCATCTCATATTCTTTCTACTATTTGTATATTCAAGGGCTTTATCTATGCAACTAGCATGGGTATACAGATAAAGATGTGCCATAATAATAATCTCAAACATTATTAAAATAAAGATTGCTTATACATAGAGTTTCATTGTGAACACTATGCCAACACTTGGCTCGACGGGCACCTACTCTAACACTATCAACAACAACAAAAATAGAATCCCTCCCCTTCTTAGTCCTAGGCAACCCCAAAATAAAGTCCATAGAAATGTCAATCCAAGTTCTTTTTAAGAATAGCACGCAAAAGTGTTCCCAAAGTTCTATTGACAACTTCAGTTTGTCCATCCGTTTGAGGATGACAAGTAGTAGAAAACAACAATTTTGTGCCAAGTTTAGCCCATAATGAAACAACCCACTCCCATGACAATAACATTAACTAATTACCATATTCGGAAGCTTTAGCATTTAAAAGGGAAAGAACAATATATCCTTTACATCATAAACATAATCTATACTAATATATATGAACATTCACAAAATATCCTCCAACACATAACTACAAGCCAACACATTCAACCAAATACATGATGTTTGTAAAACTTTATATATGTTCACTCCTCCCTAAAAAAGACATGATAGAAAATCTTTCCCTTGGCCTCTTATATGACTTCCCCCGCCTTGAACAATCCATTTCAGTCCTTTTTATCACCTACATCACATGACATAACTGGAATGAGAATAATCTCAGTAAGTAAGAAGCTGTACATAGCAATTACATATACATAGCTTAGATTAGATCATGGCTGTGGCAATGGCGGTAAAGAATGAATCATAAATCTCCAATCAATTTAAAGGGTATAATATCATGAATTAAAGGAAGGAAATGACAGTACTGTGACCTGTGACCTGTGACCTGTGGATAGTATCTCTTTGATATATAAATATACCAAAACTGTGAGAGATACTCATAATCATGTGATTGGCCAATGACATGCATGAATTACTATCATTCCTTGACTTTAATCATAGGGACTTTCATTGAGGCATTACATCAAACACTTGATGAACACAAAAGTTTATTAGCTCCTTGATCAATGAATTCAATGAAAATACTTGAACAATGAATATATAATAAGATATAACTCAAGTATACACCAATGAAAGGAGCTAATTATCAATAAACATGGCTTTTATACATATAAATATCATGTGAGCAATTGAAAGAGAACTTCTACTTACACTCCACAATCACTATGATGGCTATGATGAGTTTGAATGAATCCTACAACAATAGTAACAATCACAATCATAAATCATCTCCAATAATCCAATGAATCATGAACCCAACTTAACCCTCATTACTCCAAACCCTTATAAACTCTAAGAATAGTAAGTTCTTACCTTTAAGCTTGAAGTATAAGGTAGGAGACACTAAAATTTCTACTAGAATACTTGAACTTGGAGTGAAGAGTTGAAAGGAAGAAAACCTTGAAGAGAAAGGAGCTTGAACCGTAGGAAAATAATGGGGGAAGAGAGAAATGTGGAGAAGGGTCGAGAAATGAGTTAATAAGCCTTCCAAATTCATAAAAACGTGTTTTGTAATTTTGGTACAGACTGTTGGGCGCATATGCGCCACTTTCTGGGCGCACATGCGCGACCTGTACTGCCCACCGGGCGCCTATGCGCGGGTTCTGGCGCATATGCGCTCTGTATTCTGCCCAAAACTCATTTTTACATTCAGAATTAGCAAAAGTGGTCAACATGAAAGTTGTAGCCCTATGTGTTTTCTTGTGTCTCCCCAAATTTCAGGTCATTTGGAGGTCTGAGTAAAAAGTCATGCCCATTCTCCCAACATGTGTCAGTGCAGGAACAACGAAACACACGACACACTTCGGGTCGCTTTTGGCTCGTCTTCCCTTAGGATTTGAACAAAACTCAAAATACGAAAGTTATAGCCTTATATCCTATCTTTCTAATGGAAGCGGCCTCACATCAATTGGATCAATATACAAAACATTATACTAAAAACCACAACTACTGCCACGTTTGTCATACCATTTCTGCACTTCCATTTTCTATTTGGCTCAAGTCAACTTTCTATTCTACCCATTCATTTACATAATCATCACCAACTATGAACATAATATTAAAACAATAACCATTTCAATAAAGATATCCATAACCAGTAACCATTCAACATAATCTCAACCAGTAAAGCATAAAACATGATCATAACAATAATAAACCATAAGGATTAACATAATAAAAGGGTGGGCTATTACAATCTCCCCTCCTTATAAAAATTTCGTCCCCGAAATTTGCTTACCGTCGAATAAATTGGGATAACGATGTTTCATTTCTTCCTCGGGTTCCCAAGTCGCCTCTTCAATCATATGATTCCGCCATAAAACTTTTACTATACCAATCTCTTTGTTTCTTAATACTTTTACCTTGCGATCAAGAATTTGAATCGGTACTTCTTCGTAGCTTAGGTTAGGTAAAAGATCTAATGATTCATGTCGAAGAACATGAGATGGATTGCGAAGATATTTGCGTAGCATAGACACATGAAAGACATTGTGCATTCGATCCAAGTCTGGTGGCAATGCAAGACGATAGGCTCGGTCTCCAATCTTGTCAAGAATTTCAAACGGCCCAATGTATCGAGGACTTAGTTTACCTTTCTTGCCAAATCGCATAACTCCCTTGAGAGGAGCTATTTTAATAAACACGTGATCACCAACCTCGAATGCCAATGGCCGTTGTCGTACATCAGCGTAACTTTTCTGTCTAGACTGAGCGGTCTTCATTCTTTCTTGGATCAATGCCACTACATCTGCTGTTTGTTGAACCAATTCTGGGCCCAACATCTTCCTTTCACCTACCTCTTCCCAGTACAATGGAGATCGGCACTTTCTTCCATATAAAGCCTCGTAGGGTGCCATGCCGATTGAAGACTGGTAGCTGTTATTATACGTGAATTCCACCAAAGGTAACTTAGAATCCCAACTTCCCGTGAAATCAATCGTACATGCTCGTAACATATCTTCAAAAATTTGAATCACCCTCTCTGACTGCCCATCACTTTGAGGATGATATGTTGTGCTAAAAGCCAACTTTGTGCCCAAGGCTCTATGCAAACTTTTCCAGAATTCAGAAGTAAACCTCGGGTCACGATCAGATACAATTGATACAGAGATTCCATGAAGTCTTACAATCTCAGCCACATAGACTTCAGCATACTGGTTCATTGTAAACGTCGTTTTGACCGGCAGAAAATGAGCCGACTTGGTTAACCTATCAACAATTACCCAGATGGAGTTGTAACCCTTTGGTGTTCTTGGAAGTCCTGTTACGAAGTCCATGGTGATATGCTCCCATTTCCACTGAGGTATTGGGAGAGATTGCAAAGTTCCAGCAGGTCTTTGATGTTCAATCTTAACCTGCTGACAGGTTAGACATTCAGAAATAACATGATATCTTTCTTCATACCTGGCCACCAATAGAGATGTCGAAGATCATGATACATTTTGGTACTGCCAGGATGAACTGAATATGGCGCTGTATGAGCTTCAATAAGTATATCTTTCCGAATGTCATCACCCCTAGGAACACAAATTCTACCTCGAAAGGTTAATAAACCATCACGATTCAAACCAAATTCAGAAACTCCTGTTAAATCATTTTTATTCTTCAATTCTAATAACTGAATATCCAATTGTTGCTCCTTTAGAATACGATCAATCAAAGTAGAGCGAAGAACTAGTGCAGATAACTGATCTACTGTACCTGGAGATACCATAGTTATTTCGTTCCTTTGCAAATCGAATAATAACGGTTTCTGAATCATGGAACCTAATAGATAACTGGATTTACGGCTTAAAGCATCTGCAACGACATTAGCTTTTCCAGGATGATAGCTAATGGTGCAATCATAGTCTTTTACCAGTTCCAACCACCTCCGCTGTCTCATATTTAATTCTTTCTGCGAAAACAGATAACTCAAACTTTTATGATCTGTAAAAATTTCACACTTCTCACCATATAAATAATGCCGCCATATCTTCAAGGCGAATACTACAGCTGCCAACTCCAAATCATGTGTGGGATAATTCTTCTCGTATTCTTTTAGCTGACGAGAAGCATAAGCGATTACTTTCCCACGTTGCATCAACACCGCACCTAATCCCTGCTTTGAAGCATCTGTATACACAACAAAATCCTGAGTGCCACAGGGAAGTACTAATACAGGGGCAGAAGTTAACTTATCTTTCAAGGTTTGGAAAGCTTGTTGGCATTCAATGGTCCATTCAAACTTGGTAGTTTTCCGTGTCAAACTTGTCAATGGCAATGCTATTTTCGAGAAGTCTGCTATGAATCGTCTGTAGTACCCTGCCAAGCCAAGGAAACTTCGTACCTCTGAAACTGTCTTTGGAATAGACCATTTCTTAATAGATTCAATCTTGGACGGATCAACTGCTTTTCCTTCTTTTGACACGATGTGGCCCAAAAACGCCACTTGCTCTAACCAAAACTCACATTTCTTTAACTTCGCATAAAATTGCTTCTCTCTCAATGTCTTTAATACGATCCTCAAATGCTCCCTATGCAGTTCTCGTGTCTTTGAATATATCAGAATGTCGTCAATAAATACAATCACAAAAGCATCCAAATACGGCTTAAAGACACGATTCATCAAATCCATAAACACTGAAGGAGCATTAGTTAATCCAAACGACATCACCAAAAATTCATAATGGCCATACCTCGTTCTAAAAGCAGTCTTCGGTATGTCCTCCGTTCTCACTTTCAATTGATGATATCCGGATCGAAGATCAATTTTTGAAAACACAATGGCTCCTTGCAATTGATCAAAGAGATCGTCGATTCGAGGTAAAGGATATTTATTTTTAATAGTTACCTTGTTGAGTTCACGATAGTCAATGCATAACCTCAACGATCCATCTTTCTTTTTTACGAACAAAACCGGAGCTCCCCATGGCGAGGAACTAGGACGGATAAACCCTTTATCTAATAGCTCCTGCAATTGATTCTTCAATTCTTTCATTTCAGTTGGAGCCATTCTGTACGGAGCTTTAGAAATTGGGGCTGTACCTGGACTCAATTCAATAACAAACTCTACCTCTCGATCAGGAGGTAAGCCAGGCACATCATCAGCAAATACATCAGGATAATCCTGAACCACGTCAATATCCTGAATTTGCAAATTACTATCCCTATTCACATCCGATACTAAGGCCAGAAAACCAGTACACCCCTTATTCAATAATTTTGTAGCTTGGAGACAAGAAATAAGGGAAATACTTAACGAGGAACCTAGCCCAATAAATTCATCACCCTCATTACCATCAGTTACAAACCTCACGGTCTTTTCCACACAGTTGATCACAGCATGATAAGCGTATAACCAATCCATACCCAAAATAACATCGAAAGCAACCATTGGAATTACAATAAAATCAGCATACAACAATCTCAAACCTATCTGTACTGGACATGCCTTAAGAATACTAGTAGGACATATCTCATCACTAGAAGGCAACATAATATTGAATTGTAAAGGCATGATAGTAGGCTCGCGAGATAAGGAGTGCATAAATACTTCAGACATAAAGGAATGAGTTGCACCAGTATCAATCAATGTAAGTGCTTCCTTTCCAGATATTAGAATATTACCTGATATGACTGAAGAATCAGGATTGGCTCCTTCTTTTGTCATCGTAAAGATTCTTCCTTGAACTTTTCCTTTATCAGAGGAGAGAGGACATTTTTGTGCGGTATGCCCCATTTCTTTGCACCTATAACATCGGCCACTTCCCACTAGACATTCCCCTTTATGTGGCTTGCCACATTTTGGACATAATGGTCGCTCCATCTCTGAAGAAGGCGCAAAAGGTTTATTGCGTTGTTCCATTTTGGCTTTTCCTTTGTGACCACCTCGAGCACTAGTACTTGCCCCTTGCCCTCTCGCTTGGAAAGCTTGCCTTCGTAATTGCCGCTCCTTTTCAATTTCGTGTTCATCGTGCTCGGCAAGTAAGGCTCTTTCAACAATGTCTTGATAAGTGATCACCTTGGCCATATGAACATCCCTTCGAATTTCTGGTTTCAACCCACGAAGGAAGTGTTCTCCTTTGTCTTTATCATTTTCAGCAATAAATGGAACAAACACGCATCCTTCTTCAAATTTCAAGGTATATTCAGCAACAGACAAGGAGTCTTGCCTCAACTCAAGAAATTCTTTGACCTTCTTTGCTTTAACTTCTCTTGAAAAGTACTTGGCATAAAATAACTCTTTGAACTCTTCCCATTTTAACTCGCGAACATTGATAGTCACTTTCGTAGCTTCCCACCAGATGCGAGCAGCTTTCACTAGCATAAACACAGAACAGCTCACTCTATCTCGATCAGTGAACTTCAGATAGTCAAATATAGCCTCCAAAGATTTAACCCATTCCAGAGCTACGAGTGGATCGGCACCACCGACAAATTCGGGAGGGTTCATACGCCTGAACAATTCATAGGAACTACCTTCGGTGCTTTCCACTCTAATCTGTCCTCTTCCTTGACCATGACCTTGGGTTGAGGTATGCAGGCTCAACAACTGTTGAATTTGTTCACCATGAACTTTCGCCTGTTCTTGTATTAATTTACTGAATTCATCTACAACGTTGATAGTCCTATCAGTGGTAGGGGTCCTATCATCCCCTTCAGTAACCTTTCGTTTAGGAGGCATTTCCTACATGTAAGCTCACTTTAACATAGATATGAAGAAAATACATCAATAACAATGGAATATGATCAACTCTCAATATTAAAATCAATAGATGCAGGATCGAAAACATACCGGATTGTCCTAGGTAGAAGAAGTCATATACGGTCAAAGAACTTTCGCTCTGATACCAATTGAAACAACCCACTCCCATGACAATAACATTAACTAATTACCATATGCGGAAGCTTTAGCATTTAAAAGGGAAAGAACAATATATCCTTTACATCATAAACATAATCTATACTAATATATATGAACATTCACAAAATATCCTCCAACACATAACTACAAGCCAACACATTCAACCAAATACATGATGTTTGTAAAACTTTATATATGTTCACTCCTCCCTAAAAACGACATGATAGAAAATCTTTCCCTTGGCCTCTTATATGACTTCCCCCGCCTTGAACAATCCATTTCAGTCCTTTTTATCACCTGCATCACATGACATAACTGGAATGAGAATAATCTCAGTAAGTAAGAAGCTGTACATAGCAATTACATATACATAGCTTAGATTAGATCATGGCTGTGGCAATGGCGGTAAAGAATGAATCATAAATCTCCAATCAATTTAAAGGGTATAATATCATGAATTAAAGGAAGGAAATGACAGTACTGTGACCTGTGACCTGTGACCTGTGGATAGTATCTCTTTGATATAAGTAGCTCAATTGGTACCAGGATTGTGCCAAGTATCTATATATCCATGTGATCTTGGGTTCGACAATTGGTACCAGGATTGTGCTAAGTTCCTATATATCCATGTGGTCTTAGGTTCGATCCTGGGGAGGCACAAACTTAAGTTCATGGGCTTAAGAGTTCTATGAGTAACCCGTACGACGCATATGGAAAGCCCGTGAGGGACAAGGCCCCATAGAGGGACCCCAAGATCGGGATTGCCTTGGGTCGATCGGGGCAGTGGGCCGTATGGGCGGTCCACTGGGCCTGTAATGGGTCGTTACACATAAAGTCTTCCGAAAGTAACTCAAGAATTTAACATCGCGACCAGAAACAATAGTCCTAGGCATGCCAGGCAACCTAGCGACTTCTCTAAATAACAAATCCGCAATGTTTGAAGCATCATCGGTTTTATGACAAGCTATAAAATGTGCCATCTTGGAGAATCTATCCACAACAACAAAAATAGAATCCCTCCCCTTCTTAGTCCTAGGCAACCCCAAAATAAGGTCAATAGAAATGTCAATTCAAGTTCTATTTAGGAATAGCACGCAAAAGTGTTCCCAAAGTTCTATTGACAACTTCAGTTTGTCCATCCGTTTGAGGATGACAAGTAGTAGAAAACAACAATTCTGTGCCAATTTTAGCCCATAAAGTCTTCCAAAAGTAGCTCAAGAATTTAACATCGCGACCAGAAACAATAGTCCTAGGCATGCCATGCAACCTAGCGACATCTCTAAATAACAAATCCGCAATGTTTGAAGCATCATCGGTTTTATGACAAGCTATAAAATGTGCCATCTTAGAGAATCTATCCACAACAACAAAAATAGAATCCCTCCCCTTCTTAGTCCTAGGCAACCCCAAAATAAAGTCCATAGAAATGTCAATTCAAGTTCTATTTAGGAATAGCACGCAAAAGTGTTCCCAAAGTTCTATTGACAACTTCAGTTTGTCCATCCGTTTGTGGATCACAAGTAGTAGAAAACAACAATTTTGTGCCAAGTTTAGCCCATAAAGTCTTCCAAAAGTAGCTCAAGAATTTAACATCGCGACCAGAAACAATAGTCCTAGGCATGCCATGCAACCTAGCGACTTCTCTAAAGAACAAATCCGCAATGTTTGAAGCATCATCGGTTTTATGACAAGCTATAAAATGTGCCATCTTAGAGAATCTATCCACAACAGTAAAAATAGAGTCCCTCCCCTTCTTAGTTCTAGGAAACCCCAAAATAAAGTCCATAGAAATGTCAATCCAAGTTCTTTTTAAAAATAGCACGCAAAAGTGTTCCCAAAGTTCTATTGACAACTTCAGTTTGTCCATCCGTTTGAAAATGTCAAGTAGTAGAAAACATCAATTTTGTGCCAAGTTTAGCTCATAAAGTATTCCAAAAGTAACTCAAGAATTTAACATCGCGACCAGAAACAATAGTCCTAGGCATGCCATGCAACCTAACAACTTCTCTAAAGAACAAATCCGCAATGTTTGAAGCATCATCGGTTTTATGACAAGCTATAAAATGTGCCATCTTAGAGAATCACTCCACAACAACAAAAATAGAATCCCTCCCCTTCTTAGTCCTAGGCAACCCCAAAATAAAGTCTATAGAAATGTTAATCCAAGTTCTTTTAAAGAATAGCACGAAAAAGTGTTCCCAAAGTTCTATTGACGACTTCAGTTTGTCCATCCGTTTGAGGATGACAAGTAGTAGAAAACAACAATTTTGTGCCAAGTTTAGCCCAAAAAGTCTTCCGATAGTAACTCAAGAATTTAACATCGCGACCAGAAACAAAAGTCCTAGGCATGCCATGCAACCTAACGACTTCGCTAAAGAACAAATCCGCAATGTTTGAAGAATTATCGGTTTTATGACAAGCTATAAAATGTGCCATCTTAGAGAATCTATCCACAACAACAAAAATAGAATCCCTCCCCTTCTTAGTCCTAGGCAACCACAAAATAAAATCCATGGAAATGTAAATCCAAGTTCTTCTTAAGAATAGCACGCAAAAGTGTTCCCAAAGTTCTATTGACAACTTCAGTTCGTCCATCCGTTTGAGGATGACAAGTAGTAGAAAACAACAATTTTGTGCCAAGTTTAGCCCATAAAGTCTTCCAAAAGTAGCTCAAAAATTTAACATCGCGACCAGAAACAATAGTCCTAGGCATGC
This sequence comes from Primulina eburnea, assembly GCF_022965805.1. NCBI lineage: Eukaryota > Viridiplantae > Streptophyta > Magnoliopsida > Lamiales > Gesneriaceae > Primulina > Primulina eburnea. The sequence continues at coordinate 24,417 of NW_027330554.1, forward strand.
CATGCAACCTAGCGACTTCTCTAAAGAACAAATCCACAATGTTTGAAGCATCATCGGTTTTATGACAAGCTATAAAATGTGCCATCTTAGAGAATCTATCCACAACAACAAAAATAGAATCCCTCCCCTTCTTAGTCCTAGGCAACCCCAAAATAAAGTCCATAGAAATGTCAATCCAAGTTCTTTTTAAGAATAGCACGCAAAAGTGTTCCCAAAGTTCTATTGACAACTTCAGTTTGTCTATCTGTTTGAGGATGACAAGTAGTAGAAAACAAAAATTTTGTGCCAAGTTTAGCCCATAAAGTTTTCCAAAAGTAACTCAAGAATTTAACATCGCGACTAGAAACAATAGTCCTAGGCATGCCATGCAACCTAGCGACTTCTCTAAAGAACAAATCCGCAATGTTTGAAGCATCATCGGTTTTATGACAAGCTATAAAATGTGCCATCTTAGAGAATCTATCCACAACAACAAAAATAGAATCCCTCCCCTTCTTAGTCCTAGGCAACCCCAAAATAAAGTCCATAGAAATGTAAATTCAAGTTCTATTTAAGAATAGCACGCAAAAGTGTTCCCAAAGTTCTATTGACAACTTCAGTTTGTCTATCCGTTTGAGGATGACAAGTAGTAGAAAACAACAATTTTGTGCCAAGTTTAGCCCATAAAGTTTTCCAAAAGTAACTCAAGAATTTAACATCGCGACCAGAAACAATAGTCCTAGGCATGCCATGCAACCTAACGACTTCTCTAAATAACAAATCCGCAATGTTTGAAGCATCATCGGTTTTATGACAAGCTATAAAATGTGCCGTCTTAGAGAATCTATCCACAACAACAAAAATAGAATCCCTCCCCTTCTTAGTCCTAGGCAACCCCAAAATAATGTCCATAGAAATGTAAATCCAAGTTCTTCTGAAGAATAGCACACAAAAGTGTTCCCAAAGTTCTATTCACAACTTCAGTTTGTCAATCCGTTTGAGGATGACAAGTAGTAGAAACAACAATTTTGTGCCTAGTTTAGCCCATAAAGTCTTCCAAAAGTAACTTAAGAATTTAACATCGCGACCAGAAACAATAGTATTAGGAATGCCATGCAACCTAGCGACTTCTCTAAAGAACAAATCCGCAATGTTTGAAGCATCATCGGGTTTATGACAAGCTATGTAATTTGCCTTCTTAGAGAATCTATTCACAACAACAAAAATAGAATCCCTCCCCTTCTTAGTCCTAGGCAACCCCAAAATAAAGTCCATAGAAATGTCAATCCAAGTTCTTTTTAAGAATAGCACGCAAAAGTGTTCCCAAAGTTCTACTGACAACTTCAGTTTATCCATCCGTTTGAGGATGACAAGTAGTAGAAAACAACAATTTTGTGCCAAGTTTAGCCCATAAAGTCTTCCGAAAGTAACTCAAGAATTTAACATCGCGACCAGAAACAATAGTCCTAGGCATGCCATGCAACCTAACGACTTCTCTAAATAACAAATCCGCAATGTTTGAAGCATCATCGGTTTTATGACAAGCTATAAAATGTGCCATCTTAGAGAATCTATCCACAACAACAAAAATAGAATCCCTCCCCTTCTTATTCCTAGGCAACCCCAAAATAAAGTCCATAGAAATGTCAATCCAAGTACTTTTTAAGAATAGCACGCAAAAGTGTTCCCAAAGTTCTATTGACGACTTCAGTTTGTCCATCCGTTTGAGGATGACAAGTATTAGAAAACAACAATTTTGTGCCAAGTTTAGACCATAAAGTCTTCCGAAATTAACTCAAGAATTTAACATCGCGACCAGAAACAATAGTCCTAGGCATGCCAGGCAACCTAGAGACTTCTCTAAATAACAAATCCGCAATGTTTGAAGCATCATCGGTTTTATGACAAGCTATAAAATGTGCCATCTTAGAGAATCTATCCACAACAACAAAAATAGAATCCCTCCCCTTCTTATTCCTAGGCAACCCCAAAATAAAGTCCATAGAAATGTCAATCCAAGTACTTTTTAAGAATAGCACGCAAAAGTGTTCCCAAAGTTCTATGGACGACTTCAGTTTGTCCATCCGTTTGAGGATGACAAGTAGTAGAAAACAACAATTTTGTTCCAAGTTTAGCCCAAAAAGTCATCCAAAAGTAACTCAAGAATTGAACATCGCGACCAGAAATGAAAGTCCTAGGCATGCCATGCAACCTAACGACTTCTCTAAAGAACAAATCCGAAATGTTTGAAGCTTCATCGGTTTTATGACAAGCTATAAAATGTACCATCTTAGAGAATCTATCAACAACAACAAAAATAGAATCCCTCCCCTTCTTAGTCCTAGGCAACCCCAAAATAAAGTCCATAGAAATGTCAATCCAAGTTCTTTTTAAGAATAGCACGCAAAAGTGTTCCCAAAGTTCTATTGACAACTTCAGTTTGTCCATCCGTTTGAGGATGACAAGTAGTAGAAAACAACAATTTTGTGCCAAGTTTAGCCCATAAAGTCTTCCGATAGTAACTCAAGAATTTAACATCGCGACCAGAAACAATAGTCCTAGGCATGCCAGGCAACCTAGCGACTTCTCTAAATAACAAATCCGCAATGTTTGAAGCGTCATCGGTTTTATGACAAGCTATAAAATGTGCCATCTTGGAGAATCTATCCACAACAACAAAAATAGAATCCCTCCCCTTCTTAGTCCTAGGCAACCACAAAATAAAGTTCATAGAAATGTCAATCCAAGTTCTTTTTAAGAATAGCACGCAAAAGTGTTCCCAAAGTTCTATTGACAACTTCAGTTTGTCCATCAGTTTGAGAATGTACAAGTAGTAGAAAACAACAATTTTGTGCCAAGTTTAGCCCATAAAGACTTCCAAAAGTAGCTCAAGAATTTATCATCGCGACCAGAAACAATAGTCCTAGGCATGCCATGCAACCTAGCGACTTCTCTAAAGAACAAATCCGCAATGTTTGAAGCATCATCGGTTTTATGACAAGCTATAAAATGTGCCATCTTAGAGAATCTATCCACAACAGCAAAAATAGAGTCCCTCCCCTTCTTAGTTCTAGGCAACCCCAAAATAAAGTCCATAGAAATGTCAGTCCAAGTTCTTTTTAAGAATAGCACGCAAAAGTGTTCCCAAAGTTCTATTGACAACTTCAGTTTGTCCATCTGTTTGAAAATGTCAAGTAGTAGAAAACAATAATTTTTTGCCAAGTTTAGCTCATAAAGTATTCCAAAAGTAACTCAAGAATTTAACATCGCGACCAGAAACAATAGTCCTAGGCATGCCATGCAACCTAACAACTTCTCTAAAGAACAAATCCGCAATGTTTGAAGCATCATCGGTTTTATGACAAGCTATAAAATGTGCCATCTTAGAGAATCACTCCACAACAACAAAAATAGAATCCCTCCCCTTCTTAGTCCTAGGCAACCCCAAAATAAAGTTTATAGAAATGTTAATCCAAGTTCTTTTTAAGAATAGCACGCAAAAGTGTTCCCAAAGTTCTATTGACGACTTCAGTTTGTCCATCCGTTTGAGGATGACAAGTAGTAGAAAACAACAATTTTGTGCCAAGTTTAGCCCAAAAAGTCTTCCAAAAGTAACTCAAGAATTTAACATCGCGACTAGAAACAAAAGTCATAGGCATGCCATGCAACCTAACGACTTCTCTAAAGAACAATCCTGCAATGTTTGAAGCATCATCGGTTTTATGACAAGCTATAAAATGTGCCATCTTAGAGAATCTATCCACAACAACAAAAATAGAATCCCTCCCCTTCTTAGTCCTAGGCAACCACAAAATAAAGTCCATGGAAATGTAAATCCAAGTTCTTCTTAGGAATAGCACGCAAAAGTGTTCCCAAAGTTCTATTGACAACTTCAGTTTGTCCATCCGTTTGAGGATGACAAGTAGTAGAAAACAACAATTTTGTGCCAAGTTTAGCCCATAAAGTCTTCCAAAAGTAGCTCAAAAATTTAACATCGCGACCAGAAACAATAGTCCTAGGCATGCCATGCAACCTAGCGACTTCTCTAAAGAACAAATCCGCAATGTTTGAAGCATCATCGGTTTTATGACAAGCTATAAAATGTGCCATCTTAGAGAATCTATCCACAACAACAAAAATAGAATCCCTCCCCTTCTTAGTCCTAGGCAACCCCAAAATAAAGTCCATAGAAATGTCAATCCAAGTTCTTTTTAAGAATAGCACGCAAAAGTGTTCCCAAAGTTCTATTGACAACTTCAGTTTGTCCATCCGTTTGAGAATGTACAAGTAGTAGAAAACAACAATTTTGTGCCAAGTTTAGCTCATAAAGTATTCCAAAAGTAACTCAAGAATTTAACATCGCGACCAGAAACAATAGTTCTAGGCATGCCATGCAACCTAACAACTTCTCTAAAGAACAAATCCGCAATGTTTGAAGCATCATCGGTTTTATGACAAGCTATAAAATGTGCCATCTTAGAGAATCTACTCCACAACAACAAAAATAGAATCCCTCCCCTTCTTAGTCCTAGGCAACCCCAAAATAAAGTCTATAGAAATGTTAATCCAAGTTCTTTTTAAGAATAGCACGCAAAAGTGTTCCCAAAGTTCTATTGACGACTTCAGTTTGTCCATCCGTTTGAGGATGACAAGTAGTAGAAAACAACAATTTTGTGCCAAGTTTAGCCCAAAAAGTCTTCCAAAAGTAACTCAAGAATTTAACATCGCGACTAGAAACAAAAGTCCTAGGCATGCCATGCAACCTAACGACTTCTCTAAAGAACAAATCCGCAATGTTTGAAGCATCATCGGTTTTATGACAAGCTATAAAATGTGCCATCTTAGAGAATCTATCCACAACAACAAAAATAGAATCCCTCCCCTTCTTAGTCCTAGGCAACCACAAAATAAAGTCCATGGAAATGTAAATCCAAGTTCTTCTTAAGAATAGCACGCAAAAGTGTTCCCAAAGTTCTATTGACAACTTCAGTTTGTCCATCCGTTTGAGGATGACAAGTAGTAGAAAACAACAATTTTGTGCCAAGTTTAGCCCATAAAGTCTTCCAAAAGTAGCTCAAAAATTTAACATCGCGACCAGAAACAATAGTCCTAGGCATGCCATGCAACCTAGCGACTTCTCTAAAGAACAAATCCGCAATGTTTGAAGCATCATCGGTTTTATGACAAGCTATAAAATGTGCCATCTTAGAGAATCTATCCACAACAACAAAAATAGAATCCCTCCCCTTCTTAGTCCTAGGCAACCCCAAAATAAAGTCCATAGAAATGTCAATCCAAGTTCTTTTTAAGAATAGCACGCAAAAGTGTTCCCAAAGTTCTATTGACAACTTCAGTTTGTCCATCCGTTTGAGGATGACAAGTAGTAGAAACAACAATTTTGTGCCTAGTTTAGCCCATAAAGTCTTCCAAAAGTAACTTAAGAATTTAACATCGCGACCAGAAACAATAGTCTTAGGAATGCCATGCAACCTAGCGACTTCTCTAAAGAACAAATCCGCAATGTTTGAAGCATCATCGGGTTTATGACAAGCTATGTAAATGTGCCTTCTTAGAGAATCTATCCACAACAACAAAAATAGAATCCCTCCCCTTCTTAGTCCTAGGCAACCCCAAAATAAAGTCCATAGAAATGTCAATCCAAGTTCTTTTTAAGAATAGCACGCAAAAGTGTTCCCAAAGTTCTACTGACAACTTCAGTTTATCCATCCGTTTGAGGATGACAAGTAGTAGAAAACAACAATTTTGTGCCAAGTTTAGCCCATAAAGTCTTCCGAAAGTAACTCAAGAATTTAACATCGCGACCAGAAACAATAGTCCTAGGCATGCCATGCAACCTAACGACTTCTCTAAATAACAAATCCGCAATGTTTGAAGCATCATCGGTTTTATGACAAGCTATAAAATGTGCCATCTTAGAGAATCTATCCACAACAACAAAAATAGAATCCCTCCCCTTCTTATTCCTAGGCAACCCCAAAATAAAGTCCATAGAAATGTCAATCCAAGTACTTTTTAAGAATAGCACGCAAAAGTGTTCCCAAAGTTCTATTGACGACTTCAGTTTGTCCATCCGTTTGAGGATGACAAGTAGTAGAAAACAACAATTTTGTGCCAAGTTTAGCCCATAAAGTCTTCCGAAATTAACTCAAGAATTTAACATCGCGACCAGAAACAATAGTCCTAGGCATGCCAGGCAACCTAGAGACTTCTCTAAATAACAAATCCGCAATGTTTGAAGCATCATCGGTTTTATGACAAGCTATAAAATGTGCCATCTTAGAGAATCTATCCACAACAACAAAAATAGAATCCCTCCCCTTCTTATTCCTAGGCAACCCCAAAATAAAGTCCATAGAAATGTCAATCCAAGTACTTTTTAAGAATAGCACGCAAAAGTGTTCCAAAAGTTCTATGGACGACTACAGTTTGTCCATCCGTTTGAGGATGACAAGTAGTAGAAAACAACAATTTGGTTCCAAGTTTAGCCCAAAAAGTCATCCAAAAGTAACTCAAGAATTGAACATCGCGACCAGAAATGAAAGTCCTAGGCATGCCATGCAACCTAACGACTTCTCTAAAGAACAAATCCGAAATGTTTGAAGCTTCATCGGTTTTATGACAAGCTATAAAATGTGCCATCTTAGAGAATCTATCAACAACAACAAAAATAGAATCCCTCCCCTTCTTAGTCCTAGGCAACCCCAAAATAAAGTCCATAGAAATGTCAATCCAAGTTCTTTTTAAGAATAGCACGCAAAAGTGTTCCCAAAGTTCTATTGACAACTTCAGTTTGTCCATTCGTTTGAGGATGACAAGTAGTAGAAAACAACAATTTTGTGCCAAGTTTAGCCCATAAAGTCTTCCGATAGTAACTCAAGAATTTAACATCGCGACCAGAAACAATAGTCCTAGGCATGCCAGGCAACCTAGCGACTTCTCTAAATAACAAATCCGCAATGTTTGAAGCGTCATCGGTTTTATGACAAGCTATAAAATGTGCCATCTTAGAGAATCTATCCACAACAACAAAAATAGAATCCCTCCCCTTCTTAGTCCTAGGCAACCCCAAAATAAAGTCCATAGAAATGTCATTCAAGTTCTATTTAGGAATAGCACGCAAAAGTGTTCCCAAAGTTCTATTGACAACTTCAGTTTGTCCATCCGTTTGAGGATGACAAGTAGTAGAAAACAACAATTTTGTGCCAAGTTTAGCCCATAAAGTACTTCCAAAAGTAGCTCAAGAATTTAACATCGCGACCAGAAACAATAGTCCTAGGCATGCCAGGCAACCTAACAACTTCTCTAAAGAACAAATCCGCAATGTTTGAAGCATCATCGGTTTTATGACAAGCTATAAAATGTGCCATCTTAGAGAATCTACTCCACAACAACAAAAATAGAATCCCTCCCCTTCTTAGTCCTAGGCAACCCCAAAATAAAGTCTATAGAAATGTTAATCCAAGTTCGTTTTAAGAATAGCACGCAAAAGTGTTCCCAAAGTTCTATTGACGACTTCAGTTTGTCCATCCGTTTGAGGATGACAAGTAGTAGAAAACAACAATTTTGTGCCAAGTTTAGCCCAAAAAGTATTCCAAAAGTAACTCAAGAATTTAACATCGCGACTAGAAACAAAAGTCCTAGGCATGCCATGCAACCTAACGACTTCTCTAAAGAACAAATCCGCAATGTTTGAAGCATCATCGGTTTTATGACAAGCTATAAAATGTGCCATCTTAGAGAATCTATCCACAACAACAAAAATAGAATCCCTCCCCTTCTTAGTCCTAGGCAACCACAAAATAAAGTCCATGGAAATGTAAATCCAAGTTCTTCTTAAGAATAGCACGCAAAAGTGTTCCCAAAGTTCTATTGACAACTTCAGTTTGTCCATCCGTTTGAGGATGACAAGTAGTAGAAAACAACAATTTTGTGCCAAGTTTAGCCCATAAAGTCTTCCAAAAGTAGCTCAAAAATTTAACATCGCGACCAGAAACAATAGTCCTAGGCATGCCATGCAACCTAGCGACTTCTCTAAAGAACAAATCCGCAATGTTTGAAGCATCATCGGTTTTATGACAAGCTATAAAATGTGCCATCTTAGAGAATCTATCCACAACAACAAAAATAGAATCCCTCCCCTTCTTAGTCCTAGGCAACCCCAAAATAAAGTCCATAGAAATGTCAATCCAAGTTCTTTTTAAGAATAGCACGCAAAAGTGTTCCCAAAGTTCTATTGACAACTTCAGTTTGTCTATCTGTTTGAGGATGACAAGTAGTAGAAAACAACAATTTTGTGCCAAGTTTAGCCCATAAAGTTTTCCAAAAGTAACTCAAGAATTTAACATCGCGACCAGAAACAATAGTCCTAGGCATGCCATGCAACCTAGCGACTTCTCTAAAGAACAAATCCGCAATGTTTGAAGCATCATCGGTTTTATGACAAGCTATAAAATGTGCCATCTTAGAGAATCTATCCACAACAACAAAAATAGAATCCCTCCCCTTCTTAGTCCTAGGCAACCCCAAAATAAAGTCCATAGAAATGTAAATTCAAGTTCTATTTAAGAATAGCACGCAAAAGTGTTCCCAAAGTTCTATTGACAACTTCAGTTTGTCTATCCGTTTGAGGATGACAAGTAGTAGAAAACAACAATTTTGTGCCAAGTTTAGCCCATAAAGTTTTCCAAAAGTAACTCAAGAATTTAACATCGCGACCAGAAACAATAGTCCTAGGCATGCCATGCAACCTAACGACTTCTCTAAATAACAAATCCGCAATGTTTGAAGCATCATCGGTTTTATGACAAGCTATAAAATGTGCCGTCTTAGAGAATCTATCCACAACAACAAAAATAGAATCCCTCCCCTTCTTAGTCCTAGGCAACCCCAATATAAAGTCCATAGAAATGTAAATCCAAGTTCTTCTGAAGAATAGCACGCAAAAGTGTTCCCAAAGTTCTATTGACAACTTCAGTTTGTCAATCCGTTTGAGGATGACAAGTAGTAGAAACAACAATTTTGTGCCTAGTTTAGCCCATAAAGTCTTCCAAAAGTAACTTAAGAATTTAACATCGCGACCAGAAACAATAGTCTTAGGAATGCCATGCAACCTAGCGACTTCTCTAAAGAACAAATCCGCAATGTTTGAAGCATCATCGGGTTTATGACAAGCTATGTAATTTGCCTTCTTAGAGAATCTATCCACAACAACAAAAATAGAATCCCTCCCCTTCTTAGTCCTAGGCAACCCCAAAATAAAGTCCATAGAAATGTCAATCCAAGTTCTTTTTAAGAATAGCACGCAAAAGTGTTCCCAAAGTTCTACTGACAACTTCAGTTTATCCATCCGTTTGAGGATGACAAGTAGTAGAAAACAACAATTTTGTGCCAAGTTTAGCCCATAAAGTCTTCCAAAAGTAACTCAAGAATTTAACATCGCGACCAGAAACAATAGTCCTAGGCATGCCATGCAACCTAACGACTTCTCTAAAGAACAAATCCGCAATGTTTGAAGCATCATCGGTTTTATGACAAGCTATAAAATGTGCCATCTTAGAGAATCTATCCACAACAACAAAAATAGAATCCCTCCCCTTCTTATTCCTAGGCAACCCCAAAATAAAGTCCATAGAAATGTCAATCCAAGTACTTTTTAAGAATAGCACGCAAAAGTGTTCCCAAAGTTCTATTGACGACTTCAGTTTGTCCATCCGTTTGAGGATGACAAGTAGTAGAAAACAACAATTTTGTGCCAAGTTTAGCCCATAAAGTCTTCCGAAAGTAACTCAAGAATTTAACATCGCGACCAGAAACAATAGTCCTAGGCATGCCAGGCAACCTAGAGACTTCTCTAAATAACAAATCCGCAATGTTTGAAGCATCATCGGTTTTATGACAAGCTATAAAATGTGCCATCTTAGAGAATCTATCCACAACAACAAAAATAGAATCCCTCCCCTTCTTATTCCTAGGCAACCCCAAAATAAAGTCCATAGAAATGTCAATCCAAGTACTTTTTAAGAATAGCACGCAAAAGTGTTCCCAAAGTTCTATGGACGACTTCAGTTTGTCCATCCGTTTGAGGATGACAAGTAGTAGAAAACAACAATTTTGTTCCAAGTTTAGCCCAAAAGTCATCCAAAAGTAACTCAAGAATTGAACATCGCGACCAGAAATGAAAGTCCTAGGCATGCCATGCAACCTAACGACTTCTCTAAAGAACAAATCCGAAATGTTTGAAGCTTCATCGGTTTTATGACAAGCTATAAAATGTGCCATCTTAGAGAATCTATCAACAACAACAAAAATAGAATCCCTCCCCTTCTTAGTCCTAGGCAACCCCAAAATAAAGTCCATAGAAATGTCAATCCAAGTTCTTTTTAAGAATAGCACGCAAAAGTGTTCCCAAAGTTCTATTGACAACTTCAGTTTGTCCATCCGTTTGAGGATGACAAGTAGTAGAAAACAACAATTTTGTGCCAAGTTTAGCCCATAAAGTCTTCCGAATAGTAACTCAAGAATTTAACATCGCGACCAGAAACAATAGTCCTAGGCATGCCATGCAACCTAGCGACTTCTCTAAATAACAAATCCGCAATGTTTGAAGCAGTCATCGTTTTATGACAAGCTATAAAATGTGCCATCTTAGAGAATCTATCCACAACAACAAAAATAGAATCCCTCCCCTTCTTAGTCCTAGGCAACCCCAAAATAAAGTCCATAGAAATGTCAATTCAAGTTCTATTTAAGAATAGCACGCAAAAGTGTTCCCAAAGTTCTATTGACAACTTCAGTTTGTCCATCCGTTTGAGGATGACAAGTAGTAGAAAACAACAATTTTGTGCCAAGTTTAGCCCATAAAGTCTTCCAAAAGTAGCTCAAGAATTTAACATCGCGACCAGAAACAATAGTCCTAGGCATGCCATGCAACCTAGCGACTTCTCTAAAGAACAAATCCGCAATGTTTGAAGCATCATCGGTTTTATGACAAGCTATAAAATGTGCCATCTTAGAGAATCTATCCACAACAACAAAAATAGAATCCCTCCCCTTCTTAGTCTAGGCAACCCCAAAATAAAGTCCATAGAAATGTCAATCCAAGTTCTTTTTAAGAATAGCACGCAAAAGTGTTCCCAAAGTTCTATTGACAACTTCAGTTTGTCCATCTGTTTGAGAATGTCAAGTAGTAGAAAACAATAATTTTTTGCCAAGTTTAGCTCATAAAGTATTCCAAAAGTAACTCAAGAATTTAACATCGCGACCAGAAACAATAGTCCTAGGCATGCCATGCAACCTAACAACTTCTCTAAAGAACAAATCCGCAATGTTTGAAGCATCATCGGTTTTATGACAAGCTATAAAATGTGCCATCTTAGAGAATCACTCCACAACAACAAAAATAGAATCCCTCCCATTCTTAGTCCTAGGCAACCCCAAAATAAAGTCTATAGAAATGTTAATCCAAGTTCTTTTTAAGAATAGCACGCAAAGGTGTTCCCAAAGTTCTGTTGATGACTTCAGTTTGTCCATCCGTTTGAGGATGACAAGTAGTAGAAAACAACAATTTTGTGCCAAGTTTAGCCCAAAAAGTCTTCCAAAAGTAACTCAAGAATTTAACATCGCGACTAGAAACAAAAGTCATAGGCATGCCATGCAACCTAACGACTTCTCTAAAGAACAAATCCGCAATGTTTGAAGCATCATCGGTTTTATGACAAGCTATAAAATGTGCCGTCTTAGAGAATCTATCCACAACAACAAAAATAGAATCCCTCCCCTTCTTAGTCCTAGGCAACCCCAAAATAAAGTCCATAGAAATGTAAATCCAAGTTTTTCTGAAGAATAGCACGCAAAAGTGTTCCCAAAGTTCTATTGACAACTTCAGTTTGTCCATCCGTTTGAGGATGACAAGTAGTAGACACAACAATTTTGTGCCTAGTTTAGCCCATAAAGTCTTCCAAAAGAAACTTAAGAATTTAACATCGCGACCAGAAACAATAGTCCTAGGCATGCCATGCAACCTAACAACTTCTCTAAAGAACAAATCCGCAATGTTTGAAGCATCATCGGTTTTATGACAAGTTATAAAATGTGCCATCTTAGAGAATCACTCCACAACAACAAAAATAGAATCCCTCCCCTTCTTAGTCCTAGGCAACCCCAAAATAAAGTCTATAGAAATGTTAATCCAAGTTCTTTTTAAGAATAGCACGCAAAAGTGTTCCCAAAGTTCTATTGACGACTTCAGTTTGTCCATCTGTTTGAGGATGACAAGTAGTAGAAAACAACAATTTTGTGCCAAGTTTAGCCCAAAAGTCTTCCAAAAGTAACTCAAGAATTTAACATCGCGACTAGAAACAATAGTCATAGGCATGCCATGCAACCTAACGACTTCTCTAAAGAACAAATCCGCAATGTTTGAAGCATCATCGGTTTTATGACAAGCTATAAAATGTGCCATCTTAGAGAATCTATCCACAACAACAAAAATAGAATCCCTCCCCTTCTTAGTCCTAGGCAACCACAAAATAAAGTCCATAGAAATGTAAATCCAAGTTCTTCTTAAGAATAGCACGCAAAAGTGTTCCCAAAGTTCTATTGACAACTTCAGTTTGTCCATCCGTTTGAGGATGACAAGTAGTAGAAAACAACAATTTTGTGCCAAGTTTAGCCCATAGAGTCTTCCAAAAGTAGCTCAAAAATTTAACATCGCGACCAGAAACAATAATCCTAGGCATGCCATGCAACCTAGCGACTTCTCTAAAGAACAAATCCGCAATGTTTGAAGCATCATCGGTTTTATGACAAGCTATAAAATGTGCCATCTTAGAGAATCTATCCACAACAACAAAAATAGAATCCCTCCCCTTCTTAGTCCTAGGCAACCACAAAATAAAGTCCATAGAAATGTAAATCCAAGTTTTTCTGAAGAATAGCACGCAAAAGTGTTCCCATAGTTCTATTGACAACTTCGGTTTGTCCATCCGTTTGAGGATGACAAGTAGTAGAAAACAACAATTTTGTGCCTAGTTTAGCCCATAAAGTCTTCCAAAAGTAACTTAAAAATTTAACATCGCGACCCGAAACAATAGTCCTAGACATGCCATGCAACCTAACGACTTCTCTAAATAACAAATCCACAATGTTTGAAGCATCATCGGTTTTATGACAAGCTATAAAATGTGCCGTCTTAGAGAATCTATCCACAACAACAAAAATAGAATCCCTCCCCTTCTTAGTCCTAGGCAACCCCAAAATAAAGTCCATAGAAATGTAAATCCAAGTTCTTCTGAAGAATAGCACGCAAAAGTGTTCCCAAATTCTATTGACAACTTCAGTTTGTCCATCCGTTTGAGGATGACAAATAGTAGAAACAACAATTTTGTGCCTAGTTTAGCCCATAAAGTCTTCCAAAAGTAACTTAAGAATTTAACATCGCGACCAGAAACAATAGTATTAGGAATGCCATGCAACCTAGCGACTTATCTAAAGAACAAATCCGCAATGTTTGAAGCATCATCGGGTTTATGACAAGCTATGTAATTTGCCTTCTTAGAGAATCTATCCACAACAACAAAAATAGAATCCCCCCCCTTCTTAGTTCTAGGCAACCCCAAAATAAAGTCTATAGAAATGTCAATCCAAGTTCTTTTTAAGAATAGCACGCAAAAGTGTTCCCAAAGTTCTACTGACAACTTCAAGTTTATCCATCCGTTTGAGGATGACAAGTAGTAAAAACAACAATTTTGTGCCAAGTTTAGCCCATAAACTATTCCAAAAGTAACTCAAGAATTTAACATCGCGACCAGAAACAATAGTCCTAGGCATGTCATGCTACCTAACGACTTCTCTAAAGAACAAATACGCAATGTTTGAAGCATCATCGGTTTTATGACAAGCTATAAAATGTGCCATCTTAGAGAATCTATCCACAACAACAAAAATAGAATCCCTCCCCTTCTTATTCATAGGCAACCCCAAAATAAAGTCCATAGAAATGTCAATCCAAGTACTTTTTAAGAATAGCACACAAAAGTGTTCCCAAAGTTCTATTGACGACTTCAGTTTGTCCATCCAATTGAGGATGACAAGTAGTAGAAAACAACAATTTTGTGCCAAGTTTAGCCCATAAAGTCTTCCAAAAGTAGCTCAAGAATTTAACATCGCGACCAGAAATAATAGTCCTAGGCATGCCATGCAACCTAGCGACTTCTCTAAAGAACAAATCCGCAATGTTTGAAGCATCATCGGTTTTATGACAAGCTATAAAATGTGACATCTTAGAGAATCTATCCACAACAACAAAAATAGAGTCCCTCCCCTTCTTAGTTCTAGGCAACCCCAAAATAAAGTCCATAGAAATGTCAATCCAAGTTCTTTTTAAGAATAGCACGCAAAAGTGTTCCCAAAGTTCTATGGACAACTTCAGTTTGTCCATCCGTTTGAAAATGTCAAGTAGTAGAAAACAACAATTTTTTGCCAAGTTTAGCCCATAAAGTATTCCAAAAGTAACTCAAGAATTTGACATCGCGACCAGAAACAATATTCCTAGGCATGCCATGCAACCTAACAACTTCTCTAAAGAACAAATCCGCAATGTTTGAAGCATCATTGGTTTTATGACAAGCTATAAAATGTGCCATCTTAGAGAATCAATCCACAACAACAAAAATAGAATCCTTCTCCTTCTTAGTCCTAGGCAACCCCAAAATAAAGTCCATAGAAATGTTAATCCAAGTTCTTTTTAAGAATAGCACGCAAAAGTGTTCCCAAAGTTCTATTGACGACTTCAGTTTGTCCATCCGTTTGAGGATGACAAGTAGTAGAAAACAACAATTTTGTGCCAAGTTTAGCCCAAAAAGTCTTCCAAAAGTAACTCAAGAATTTAACATCGCGACCAGAAACAAAAGTCCTAGGCATGCCATGCAACCTAACGACTTCTCTAAAGAACAAATCCGCAATGTTTGAAGCATCATCGGTTTTATGACAAGCTATAAAATGTGCCGTCTTAGAGAATCTATCCACAACAACAAAAATAGAATCCCTCCCCTTCTTAGTCCTAGGCAACCCCAAAATAAAAGTGCATAGAAATGTAAATTCAAGTTCTATTAAAGAATAGCACGCAAAAGTGTTCCCAAAGTTCTATTGACATCTTCAGTTTGTCTATCCGTTTGAGGATGACAAGTAGTAGAAAACAACAATTTTGTGCCAAGTTTAGCCCATAAAGTTTTCCAAAAGTAACTCAAGAATTTAACGTCGCGACCAGAAACAATAGTCCTAGGCATGCCATGCAACCTAACGACTTCTCTAAAGAACAAATCCGCAATGTTTGAAGCATCATCGGTTTTATGACAAGCTATAAAATGTGCCGTCTTAGAGAATCTATCCACAACAACAAAAATAGAATCCCTCCCCTTCTTAGTCCTAGGCAACCCCAAAATAAAGTCCATAGAAATGTAAATCCAAGTTTTTCTGAAGAATAGGACGCAAAAGTGTTCCCAAAGTTCTATTGACAACTTCAGTTTGTCCATCCGTTTGAGGATGACAAGTAGTAGAAACAACAATTTTGTGCCTAGTTTAGCCCATAAAGTCTTCCAAAAGAAACTTAAGGATTTAACATCGCGACCAGAAACAATAGTCCTAGGCATGCCATGCAACCTAGCGACTTCTCTAAAGAACAAATCCGCAATGTTTGAAGCATCATCGGGTTTATGACAAGCTATATAATTTGCCTTCTTAGAGAATCTATCCACAACAACAAAAATAGAATCCCTCCCCTTCTTAGTCCTAGGTGTGGGGACCCGGACGCTAATCAAGTTCTTAATCATGTTTGGAACTAATTAATCAATTATAAAACAGGGTCTAAAATTTTTTTTCAAATACAAAGCGGAAACGTAATGTAATTTACTCAAATTACATATTAAACATGAACATACAAATCTTGCGTTATCTACAAGAATCCAACTAGGTTCAACTACATATCAGTGCTGAATCCTATGTTGTTCCGAAGCCCGGATCTCCACGCTATCTAATCTTCTCTCATCCTCTTCTTGACCCTGATCCAGCCCCACCTGTTGTCATGCACACATACAAAACAAGACAACAGCCGGATAACTCCGGTGAGATATAAATATCCCAGTATAAACAATGTAAACATGCAGTCATATAAAAGCATATACGAAAGCATATAAGAAGTATTCATAACATGTCTCAAATCAGAAACATAAATTCATATCAAACATTCAATAATCATGAATGGCATAAACAATGTAAATCAACATGTCATATCAGACTCGACTCAACCGACGCGTCGTCTCAGACTCGACTCCACTGACGCGTCGTCTCAGACTCGACTCAACTCTATCCTAGGGAGCCTGATGTCTGAATATAGGTATTATATCGAATCTCAGTCGATAGGAATGAATCAATCCCTAAACGGCATCGATATAATTCATATATCAGTGTCTGGGCGAATCAGCCGCAGAATTGACGACTCAGTCAATAACGCGACGAATCAGCCGGTAATTAGGCGAATCAGCCGATAATCAGACAACTTAGCCTGTAATTAAGCGAATCAGCTTATGTTTAGACGAATCAGTCAATCACCAGACGAATCAGCCGGTGACTAGGCGAATCAGCCGATAATAAGACGAATCAGTCAATAACCCGACGAATCAGCCGGTGACTAGGCGAATCAGCCTATGACTCAACGACTCAGTAATCAATACATACAGTCAGTATCTAAGCAAATCAGTCAATGACTAGCGAATCAGCAGTCATTACATACAGTAGCTATAAATCAATAGGCTACAAATATCAATCTTATCACACAGTAGCTATAAATCAGTAGACTACAATCATAAGTCTGATCAATTGCAAATATCAATGCAATAAGTAAAAGTATTTGATTTAGGGGAACTCGAGTCAAACCTCACTCGAGTTGTGCAATCCCAACTCAACATTAATTTATACCTTTCTTTCTGATACCATGGCTCTGTCGAAGTCTCGAACCCCAAGCCTGTCAATACTCAATCTGACAAGAACAATATCGAGGAGTATAATATCAATACACCTCTCAAATCAAATCTGTTCTGCTCAATACTTAACTTACTTCAATATCGATGGCATAACGGTATAATATCAATATACCCAACCATACAATATCAGTCAGATATCAATTCTAATATATCCTACTCGATAACAATTCAATTCTGATATCAACTCGACTCCAAAACTACTCCGAAAATCATAACAATTCCATAATCAATCCGTTTCTTAATCTGACTTCGATTCTATGATGTCTACTATGTCAAGCACAACATATATGAGTTCCATTCAATTCTGACAATATCATAATTTCAAAGCATGTCAAAACGTAGTAAAACTTACGTCCAGTTGTAGCTTACGTTGCTAGGAACTCGATACCGAAGTCGGATTAAAATTCAGACGGACGGATTGAAAGATAAAGGCGTAAGGATTTTCGGAACCTCTCTTGCCCCTTTTCTCGATTCTTCCTTTCTAAGGACAGCTTTGCATGCATCTATATATATCTACACACTTCGCGCATACAACAAGACAAGTGGTTCATTTTCCGCAAGACACGCAACACCGCGGGTGCGGTCGCGTAAGCACTGCGGGTGCGGTCTTGCACCGCGGGTGCGGTCGCGTTAGCACCGCGGGTGCGGTCACCCTACTGTATCGATTCTTTCAAATTCCCGTAGCACCACTGCGGGTGCGGTCCTCCCCTTACCGCGGGTGCGGTTTGGCATGCTCATATCTTTCATAATTGTATTTCTGAATACATTTCTCGGTGTCCCGATTAATCCCGTCATAATCACATGAAATGATAAATCAATCATCGTTAATTGCAGTGATTAAATCTTGGGCATTACATTTCTCCCCCTCTTAGATCTGAGTTCGTCCTCGAACTCTCCACAAGCAATCCAAATCTATTAGAAGAAATGAATAACAGAGTTTAACATCCAAACTCGTTTTACTAACATCATTCTGAGGTATTTTTTCTTTGATCAAGCTCTGATTCTGGTCTGGAATCAGAAGTCAAGAATTTTAATATAATAATCCTTCTTCAACTCGTTCTAGCCGAATCAATCCCGCATTACTGGCTATACCACATCCGTATATTTCAATCTGCAATCTATCACAAAACAATACCATCTGTAGTTGTTATCCTATCTGTTTATCCCAATCTAGAACATAATCAATCTTCATCTTCCCCTACCAATCGTCATCATCCGACATTGGTTTCTTAAATCTATCCATTCTGAACTATCTTGATAGCTACTGTCATACAGTCAATCCTATCATGACAATAATCTATATCAACTAGTACTAACATCCAGTACCAAAGCTCTACAATTATCTGTCAATATCTGGTAATCTACTCTGACTATCTGTCAATCTGTAATAAATCTGCACAAGAGAGCTTATGATATAATCTATCACAAGTACAACTCCGTCAAAATCACAATCTGATATCATCTAATTCTTGTATTCTCGTCAATCTGACTATTTCTTTGACATTGATCTATGCCATCTGGTTCTGTTTGTACGTAATCTGGTACAAACTGATAGATATAGATTGAATAATCTGTCAATCATAATCATATCATATCATAATCTAAAGAAAATGGCGGTAATTTCATTACGAAAGCCATAGAAATGTACTCCCATTTCTGTTCCGAACTATACAAAATCTGTAATAATCTTCTGATTTCTATCTTTTCTGGCTTCTTCTGTTAGCAATTCAGACTTATCAGTACAATTTCTGCCAACATTTCAATACAAATTCTATTACAACTGATATAATCTGTTTATATCACGACTATCTGTTCGAATACAATACATTCTCAATCATCAGACTGAACACTGAATCCATTACTGTAAGTTTCTGACACTATCTGTCCTTTCTGATTCGAACTATTTGACATATACAATCAGTTAATAACATAAATTAAAGAGGAAATACCTACCTGGTATTCAGCTCTGACTATCACTATCAATCTTTGCTGTACAATTCTGACACATCTGACATCACAGAATAATCAATCTCATACAAAATACAAAATCATGTATCTGTTACTTTGATCGACACTCTGTTCTGACTATCGATATTGAGTTCTAAATATTCTAATCAGCTTTTTAAACTGCTATCGATTCGAAATCAACTCTGGTTCGGACTGTACAATATAATCTTGATTGTCTACTATCTTTCTCAATCAGGATTCAAAATTTCAACAATTTCTAAGATCAGTTCAAGACTAAAATCAATCTCTCTGATTGGAATCAGATCTGAAGTCTTATCAGAGAAAACATCGAGAACTTTCTTATCATTGGTAAATCAGCCAATGATAGACTCAACTTCAGTAAATCAACTGAATACATAAGGAGTCATTCTGCTCCTTTCTGTAATAATCGAGTCATAGCTAGTACGAATATCAAAGGAATTCTCAGTCTAGAATTCTTATCGTACTATATTCATCTCTTGATCATCTCAGGTCTGATTTTCACCATCTTCTGAAACTAATCTAGGGTAGCTATGTACTTGGTCAGCATATCAATATCAGTAATGCAGTTCTAAAATCATAGAACACCAGTACAATACCATCTACCACACAATCTAACTCGATCTCATTCTCACCCTACTGTAGTATACAAGATCTAACAGAAATCACCGATACAAGATCTTTTCTCAAGGAAAGAAACACTACTACAGTAAATAAAGACTCAACAGATAATGCATGCATCAATGCAAATCTTTCAGAAATACAAATATGTGAAGCACCGACATCACTCAATACATATGCAGGATAATCAAACAAATCAGTTACCTGCAACATCATCATCTGGTGCTTCCTGAGCCTGCTCCTCGGTCAAAGCAAATACTCTGGCCTGCTGTCTAGGAGGCTGGCCAACTGTCTGGCTTCCTCCTGGCCTCTGCTGTGACTGAGATAGTGCTGGCTGAAATGAAGGAACGGCAGTTGATCGTCTACTCCACTGTGCCACTGGTCCAGATGGTTCAGCTCCCTGGGATCTTTGGGAACCTCTCTGTGGACATACTCTGGCAAAATGTCCCTGTTGCTTGCAGAAGTGACAGCTACCAAGTACTCCTTGGCATTGCTCAGTGGAATGTCTCCCTCCACAATTTCCGCAGTACACTCCAGTATAACTCTGCTGAGAACCACTAGAGCTAGAAGAACTACCGCCAGACTTCTTGAACTGCTTTCCTCTAGCCTTCAGAAAATCTTTCGTTCCACCACTGCTACTGCCACTCTCGAATCGGGGAGGTGGTTGCGGTGGTCTCGACACTGGAGGAACAAATTCAGCTCCTCTCTGTCTTATCAGGCCTGCTTCAGCGCCCTTTGCTCTATTCATGGCATCAGCAAAGTTATTGGGTCGCCCTGTGTTCACCAATGTAAAAATATCGGGGTTCAAACCATTGATGAACTGATCGGCAACGGCTTCGTCATTTTCAGACACATGAGGAGCAAACTTCAACAAGGTAGAGAACTTGGTCACATATTCTTCAATGTTCAGCTTACCCTGTCTCAAATTGGCAAACTCCGCCCCCTTGTCTTTTCTGTACGATATTGGGAAAAATCTCTGATAAAACTCAGTTTTAAATACATCCCAAGTAATAATCGTACCTCGTTGCTCCAAGGCCCTCTTCATTGTAACCCACCAGCTTTGTGCAACATCCAGCAACTGGTGCCCAATCAATTTAATCCGGCGCTCATCACTGTACTCCAGTGAATCAAACAGCAACTCAATGCTACCTAACCAACTCTCACACTCGACTGATGTCTCAGTACCTTTCAGAGTGGGTGGTTTTAATGACTGAAACCTCTTCAGCAAGGTTTCCATTGGAGTCGGTGTTACATCCATTGGAGGATTCGATGTACTACCCTGTTCTGGGATTCGTCTAGGAGGCATATCTGAAACTCAAAAGGATTAGTAATCCAATCCAACACATCTGTTTCAATTCAGTCTCTCCTCCCGATCATCTTACTGCTGATCGAGGATCAATTCAGATTCGTTCCCAATAATACATATTACAAAATCAAATCAGATAAGTCAAGTAACATGTATTATATAACGCAGCAAGTCATGCTAGCAATCACAAGCAAGGAAAAAAAACTCAATCTACCCCGCTCACTAGCCTTTTCTATCTCAATATCAAGAATCTACAGTTCTAGTACCTACAGCTCTCATACCTCCTGTTGTGGGGACCCGGACGCAAATCAAGTTCTTAATCATGTTTGGGACTAATTAATCAATTATAAAACAGGGTCTAAAATTTTTTTTCAAATACAAAGCGGAAACGTAATGTAATTTACTCAAATTACATATTAAACATGAACATACAAATCTTGCGTTATCTACAAGAATCCAACTAGGTTCAACTACATATCAGTGCTGAATCCTATGTTGTTCCGAAGCCCGGATCTCCACGCTATCTAATCTTCTCTCATCCTCTTCTTGACCCTGATCCAGCCCCACCTGTTGTCATGCACACATACAAAACAAGACAACAGCCGGATAACTCCGGTGAGATATAAATATCCCAGTATAAACAATGTAAACATGCAGTCATATAAAATCATATACGAAAGCATATAAGAAGTATTCATAACATGTCTCAAATCAGAAACATAAATTCATATCAAACATTCAATAATCATGAATGGCATAAACAATGTAAATCAACATGTCATATCAGACTCAACTCAACCGACGCGTCGTCTCAGACTCGACTCACTGACGCGTCGTCTCAGACTCGACTCAACTCTATCCTAGGGAGCCTGATGTCTGAATATAGGTATTATATCGAATCTCAGTCGATAGGAATGAATCAATCCCTAAACGGCATCGATATAATTCATATATCAGTGTCTGGGCGAATCAGCCGCAGAATTGACGACTCAGTCAATAACGCGACGAATCAGCCGGTAATTAGGCGAATCAGCCGATAATCAGACAACTCAGCCTGTAATTAAGCGAATCAGCTTATGTTTAGACGAATCAGTCAATCACCAGACGAATCAGCCGGTGACTAGGCGAATCAGCCGATAATAAGACGAATCAGTCAATAACCCGACGAATCAGCCGGTGACTAGGCGAATCAGCCTATGACTCAACGACTCAGTAATCAATACATACAGTCAGTATCTAAGCAAATCAGTCAATGACTAGCGAATCAGCAGTCATTACATACAGTAGCTATAAATCAATAGGCTACAAATATCAATCTTATCACACAGTAGCTATAAATCAGTAGACTACAATCATAAGTCTGATCAATTGCAAATATCAATGCAATAAGTAAAAGTATGTGATTTAGGGGAACTCGAGTCAAACCTC
The DNA here is from genome assembly GCF_022965805.1 of Primulina eburnea. Taxonomy (NCBI): domain Eukaryota; kingdom Viridiplantae; phylum Streptophyta; class Magnoliopsida; order Lamiales; family Gesneriaceae; genus Primulina; species Primulina eburnea. The sequence continues at coordinate 46,794 of NW_027330554.1, forward strand.
ACTCGAGTTGTGCAATCCCAACTCAACATTAATTTATACCTTTCTTTCTGATACCCTGGCTCTGTCGAAGTCTCGAACCCCAAGCCTGTCAATACTCAATCTGACAAGAACAATATCGAGGAGTATAATATCAATACACCTCTCAAATCAAATCTGTTCTGCTCAATACTTAACTTACTTCAATATCGATGGCATAACGGTATAATATCAATATACCCAACCATACCATATCAGTCAGATATCAATTCTAATATCTCCTACTCGATAACAATTCAATTATGATATCAACTCGACTCCAAAACTACTCCGAAAATCATAACAATTCCATAATCAGTCCGTTTCTTAATCTGACTTCGATTCTATGATGTCTACTATGTCAAGCACAACATATATGAGTTCCATTCAATTCTGACAATATCATAATTTCAAAGCATGTCAAAACGTAGTAAAACTTACGTCCAGTTGTAGCTTACGTTGCTAGAAACTCGATACCGAAGTCGGATTAAAATTCAGACGGACGGATTGAAAGATAAAGGCGTAAGGATTTTCGGAACCTCTCTTGCCCCTTTTCTCGATTCTTCCTTTCTAAGGACAGCTTTGCATGCATCTATATATATCTATACACTTCGCGCATGCAACAAGACAAGTGGTTCATTTTCCGCAAGACACGCAACACCGCGGGTGCGGTCGCGTTAGCACCGCGGGTGCGGTCACCCTACTGTATCGATTCTTTCAAATTCCCGTAGCACCACCGCGGGTGCGGTCCTCCCCTTACCGCGGGTGCGGTCTGGCATGCTCATATCTTTCATAATTGTATTTCTGAATACATTTCTCGGTGTCCCGATTAATCCCGTCATAATCACATGAAATGATAAATCAATCATCGTTAATTGCAGTGATTAATTCTCGGGCATTACACTAGGCAACCCCAAAATAAAGTCCATAGAAATGTCAATCAAAGTTCTTCTTAAGAATAGCACGCAAAAGTGTTCCCAAAGTTCTATTGACAACTTCAGTTTGTCCATCCGTTTGAGGATGACAAGTAGTAGAAAACAACAATTTTGTGCCAAGTTTAGCCTATAAAGTCTTCCAAAAGTAACTCAAGAATTTAACATCGCGACCAGAAACAATAGTCCTAGGCATGCCATGCAACCTAGCGACTTCTCTAAAGAACAAATCCGCAATGTTTGAAGCATCATCGGTTTTATGACAAGCTATAAAATGTGCCATCTTAGAGAATCTATCCACCACAACAAAAATAGAATCCCTCCCCTTCTTAGTCCTAGGCGACCCCAAAATAAAGTCCATAGAAATGTAAATTCAAGTTCTATTTAAGAATAGCACGCAAAAGTGTTCCCAAAGTTCTATTGACAACTTCAGTTTGTCTATCCGTTTGAGGATGACAAGTAGTAGAAAACAACAATTTTGTGCCAAGTTTAGCCCATAAAGTTTTCCAAAAGTAACTCAAGAATTTAACATCGTGACCAGAAACAATAGTCCTAGGCATGCCATGCAACCTAACGACTTCTCTAAATAAAAAATCCGCAATGTTTGAAGCATCACCGGTTTTATGACAAGCTATAAAATGTGCCGTCTTAGAGAATCTATCCACAACAACAAAAATAGAATCCCTCCCCTTCTTAGTCCTAGGCAACCCCAAAATAAAGTCCATAGAAATGTAAATTCAAGTTCTATTTAAGAATAGCACGCAAAAGTGTTCCCAAAGTTCTATTGACAACTTCAGTTTGTCTATCCGTTTGAGGATGACAAGTAGTAGAAAACAACAATTTTGTGCCAAGTTTAGCCCACAAAGTTTTCCAAAAGTAACTCAAGAATTTAACATCGCGACCAGAAACAATAGTCCTAGGCATGCCATGCAACCTAGCGACTTCTCTAAAGAACAAATCCGCAATGTTTGAAGCATCATCGGTTTTATGACAAGCTATAAAATGTGCCGTCTTAGAGAATCTATCCACAACAACAAAAATAGAATCCCTCCCCTTCTTAGTCCTAGGCAACCCCAAAATAAAGTCCATAGAAATGTAAATCCATGTTTTTATGAAGAATAGCACGCAAAAGTGTTTCCAAAGTTCTATTGACAACTTCACTTTGTCCATCCGTTTGAGGATGACAAGTAGTAGAAACAACAATTTTGTGCCTAGTTTAGCCCATAAAGTCTTCCAAAAGTAACTTAAGAATTTAACATCGCGACCAAAAACAATAGTCCTAGGCATGCCATGCAACCTAGCGACTTCTCTAAAGAACAAATCCGCAATGTTTGAAGCATCATCGGGTTTATGACAAGCTATATAATTTGCCTTCTTAGAGAATCTATCCACAACAACAAAAATAGAATCCCTCCCCTTCTTAGTCCTAGGCAACCCCAAAATAAAGTCCATAGAAATGTCAATCAAAGTTCTTCTTAAGAATAGCACGCAAAAGTGTTCCCAAAGTTATATTGACAACTTCAGTTTGTCCATCCGTTTGAGGATGACAAGTAGTAGAAAACAACAATTTTGTGCCAAGTTTAGCCCATAAAGTCTTCCAAAAGTAGCTGAAAAATTTAAAATAGCGACCAGAAACAATAGTCCTAGGCATGCCATGCAACCTAGCGACTTCTCTAAAGAACAAATCCGCAATGTTTGAAGCATCATCGGTTTTATGACAAGCTATAAAATGTGCCATCTTAGAGAATCTATCCACAACAACAAAAATAGAATCCCTCCCCTTCTTAGTCCTAGGCGACCCCAAAATAAAGTCCATAGAAATGTAAATTCAAGTTCTATTTAAGAATAGCACGCAAAAGTGTTCCCAAAGTTCTATTGACAACTTCAGTTTGTCTATCCGTTTGAGGATGACAAGTAGTAGAAAACAACAATTTTGTGCCAAGTTTAGCCCATAAAGTTTTCCAAAAGTAACTCAAGAATTTAACATCGCGACCAGAAACAATAGTCCTAGGCATGCCATGCAACCTAACGACTTCTCTAAATAAAAAATCCGCAATGTTTGAAGCATCACCGGTTTTATGACAAGCTATAAAATGTGCCGTCTTAGAGAATCTATCCACAACAACAAAAATAGAATCCCTCCCCTTCTTAGTCCTAGGCAACCCCAAAATAAAGTCCATAGAAATGTAAATTCAAGTTCTATTTAAGAATAGCACGCAAAAGTGTTCCCAAAGTTCTATTGACAACTTCAGTTTGTCTATCCGTTTGAGGATGACAAGTAGTAGAAAACAACAATTTTGTGCCAAGTTTAGCCCACAAAGTTTTCCAAAAGTAACTCAAGAATTTAACATCGCGACCAGAAACAATAGTCCTAGGCATGCCATGCAACCTAACGACTTCTCTAAAGAACAAATCCGCAATGTTTGAAGCATCATCGGTTTTATGACAAGCTATAAAATGTGCCGTCTTAGAGAATCTATCCACAACAACAAAAATAGAATCCCTCCCCTTCTTAGTCCTAGGCAACCCCAAAATAAAGTCCATAGAAATGTAAATCCATGTTTTTATGAAGAATAGCACGCAAAAGTGTTTCCAAAGTTCTATTGACAACTTCACTTTGTCCATCCGTTTGAGGATGACAAGTAGTAGAAACAACAATTTTGTGCCTAGTTTAGCCCATAAAGTCTTCCAAAAGTAACTTAAGAATTTAACATCGCGACCAAAAACAATAGTCCTAGGCATGCCATGCAACCTAGCGACTTCTCTAAAGAACAAATCCGCAATGTTTGAAGCATCATCGGGTTTATGACAAGCTATATAATTTGCCTTCTTAGAGAATCTATCCACAACAACAAAAATAGAATCCCTCCCCTTCTTAGTCCTAGGCAACCCCAAAATAAAATCCATAGAAATGTCAATCAAAGTTCTTCTTAAGAATAGCACGCAAAAGTGTTCCCAAAGTTATATTGACAACTTCAGTTTGTCCATCCGTTTGAGAATGACAAGTAGTAGAAAACAACAATTTTGTGCCAAGTTTAGCCCATAAAGTCTTCCAAAAGTAGCTGAAAAATTTAAAATAGCGACCAGAAACAATAGTCCTAGGCATGCCATGCAACCTAGCGACTTCTCTAAAGAACAAATCCGCAATGTTTGAAGCATCATCGGTTTTATGACAAGCTATAAAATGTGCCATCTTAGAGAATCTATCCACAACAACAAAAATAGAATCCCTTGTTAGAGTAGGTGCCCGTCGAGCCAAGTGTTGGCCGAGTGTTCACAATGAAACTCTATGTATAAGCAGTCTTTATTTTAATAATATTTGAAATTATTATTTTGGCAAATCTTTATCTGTATACCCATGCTAGCTGCATAGATAAAGCCCTTGAATATACAAATAGTAGAAAGAATATGAGATGCTCATATGATGAGTATCATGAAACTCATATTTGTAATACTGTATATTCTAAAACGGTTCCTAGTCGATTCAGCCGCCACTAAGAAGGATATAGGCCGCTCGAGTTAGAGACTAGTATCTGCGATGTGAGTACCATGTTTCATTGGTAGGGGACATTATGATGTCCGAACATGCAGATAGGTGCTCCTTGTAGAGTGCACTGAACAACCCTCCATAAAAGGACTTTCCAAGTGGTTCTCACTTATCGAGTGGAAAAGTCCTGGTTTATGGTTGTACAGAATTAGTCCTTATGACCCGGGACAACATTGAGACTCTATGTGCTAGAATTACACTTTGACTTGTTTACCGACTCTCATGGGGTCATTAGGTGGCAAGGTTGGGTGTTCTGTCGAAACACATAGGAGTCGATGCATTGTAGTCGGGGATTCACCGCTTACCTTCGGGTATGGATATCCTATGTGTTATCATGTGTATGTAGATCGAAATCTCTGGCCAGAGTATGGTTGTAATTATGAAAGGGGTTTCATAGATTGCACCATCGATGCAACTACGACATGACACATAGTATCGATTCATTGACAACTCTCGATAAACCAATGGTTGTCGAATCGATCGGGATATATGAGTTGAAGGGACCGTACTGTACGCTAACCATAATTGAATGGTTCTTGCAGGCACTATCATGTGATACCTAGGGAATCACGTAAGCGATGCTGCTAGGCGTTTAACGTGATTGGTTGGGTACTATCAGACTTGAGTTCTGACGTTCTTACTATCAAGGAGTTGATAAGTAAGAATGGAGCAATTGGGGTATGCTCGAATAAGGACATGTTTAGTCCGAATCACATGGAGATGTGAACCCACGGCTAGTTGTATCAATGAACCATTGAGGGCCACACAAGTACTAGCTTTGTAAATCCCGATGAGAAGTAAAAATAGTTCAATGTGTTGAACGGCTTATAAAGGAGTTTATAAGCGTAAGGAAAATTAGAAGTATGACTTCTATAAAGGAGAAAATAGTTCAATGTGTTGAACGACTTATAAATGAGTTTATAAGTGCAAAGAAAAATAGAAGTATGACTTCTATGAGAGAAATATAAATTTTAATTTATGGAAGTGTTCCTAGATTAAAATTTGGCCAAGTGACTAATGTTTTTGAAAATTGTGATTTTCATAAACATTATTATGGACTAAATTAAATTAATTCAAGTGTTGAATTAATTAAACACTAGTGGGCCTAGTAGAGCCCAAATAATTAAATTAATTCAAGTGTTGGATTAATTAAATAATATTGAGTCTTGTAGAGCTCAATTAAAATAATTATTTAACTAGTGGGACTTGGGTAAATTCAAGTAATGTTTAATTAGTCTCAAATGTGTTTGAGATATTTAAATTTAGTCCAAAGTTTTTAATTTGATTAAAAACTATATAGTATGCATGCATGGGAGGTGAAGGGTTGGAGATTACTTTTGAATAAAATAATGGCATGGCATGCTACTTTTCACTTTTGCTTTTTGCAACACCTAGACAAGGAATTGAATTCATTCTTCCTTCCCTCCCAAGTGAGCTTGGCCGAAATCTCTAGCACCATTTCTCTCCCATTTCTCTTCTTTGTGTTCTTGAATTGTTTAAGAACACACACTTCTCTTTGATAAATCCTCACATTTTTCTAGTGCAAATTGTGAGGGGATTTACCTAGTTGGAGGTGGGCTTAATTTTGGAGTAAGGAGGAGGCTTGAAGATCTTCATCCATTCAAGAGCTTTGTTGCTAGTCAACAAAGTTGGAGCCACAATCAACTTTTTAAAGTTGATAGGTACATTTCTTTAACATCCTATGAATGGTGTTTTTGTTTTTGTAAATATTACACAACTTCTAAGATGGTGGCCGAAATTTTACAATTAAATTTTGATTTTTTGTGCTTCCGTTGCGCTTCCGGTCACCGTAACCGTTCCCCTTTCAAGTGGTATCCGAGCTATGGTTACGTTTTTGTGTAGCAAATACAATATATATTATGTTGAGATCGATTTCTAACCGTTTGAGATTTTTTGTGCAAAAATATCATAGGGCCGAAAATTTTTTGAAGAAACAAAAAAAAAATATTTTTCGGGCAGCCGAGGGGCTGCCCGAGGGGGCTGCCCGAATATTTCGGGCAGCCGAGGGGCAGCCCAAGGGGCTGCCCGAAAGTTGCTGTTTTAAAATAAAAAAAAAAAAAAAATTTTTGTGTTGCCGGAATCCGGCGACGGAGCTCCGGCGACGGCGATGACGGCTAGGGTTTCCAAAAGTGTTTTGGTTAATCCAAGTGTCATGGGCCTTGAGATGTTGGGCCATTGGATGGCCAACATAATTTGTGAAATTTAAATGGGCCAAAGTATTTTTGGTGAAAAATGTTTTTTGGGCCCTTAAGTTTAAATTTACAATTGTTGCACATGTTTTCTCATAAAATAAATAATTGAAGTTGGACTTTAATTATTTATAGTAAATTGTGATTTACAAGAAATTCGATTATAAATAAATTAATTTGAAAGTACACAAAGGTGTTTGTATACTTTGTTAATTTAATTTATAATTGTGGCGGTTAGTGATTGGATCAAGATATATAATATTGGATCAATTAATTATAGTGATAATTAATTGATGGTGTATGATATGTGATATTATGCATGAAGGATGATCAAAAGCCCAAGCCCAATTTGCTAGGTGTATGCTAGGATATTTGTGTTGTATGATTGTAATAATTATCAATTTAAAGTGGGCTTGGTTTATGGCCCGTTCCCACCCCATGAGATGTATCCCTATGTGCCATGGATATTTAATTGTAAATATTAGAATAGGTGAAGATCAAGATTGGAAGATGGTGGCCTTGGTGATTATGAAGATCGAAGACATGTAATATTGGATGCTAATGTAATAGTATAGTTGCATTGCATCCCGTGCATTTACCCTAGGATTGGACCTAGGCCCGTGTTTGGCTCACACGGGCCATTAGTACTTGGGGCGATTGATCATCCTTGTATTGTTTTCTATTTATAATATATGCATGATATGTTATAAATAATGAGTATGTGCGTTATTATTATGATAATAACAAAGTTGCATGAATCCGGCAAACATACGATCAAACATGGCGAGCTTTTAAAATAAAATTAATGATGAGACCTTTCAAAATTAAAAACCCTCATTTTGAATAAGATTCAAAATTAATATCAAGCCCGAAAAGGGGAATTATAAATTTGTTTATAATTTCCTTGTCTTCCATCGACAATGGGTGCATGATGAACGCTACCCGTACTCGGGGCTCGGCTCATATTATTGGGGGGCCCTGGGTGCCGGAAAGCTGTGACATCCATTGACATGGTGATGTGAACTACGTGGAACTCCCATGATTTCGGCTCATATTATTGAGGGAACTCATGGCGACCGTCCATTAAGGTTCAACATCGATGGGTAAGGCTTGACACGTGAAGATGAACGACGTCATATTATTGGGTCCTAATCAAACGTGAGACAAAAGTTTACGTTAAGGGTTGCATTGTGATGCAATTGGAAACTACCTTTTAGGAATTGTGATTGGCTGATATTATTCGGGATCATAATTCGCTAATTGGACCTTACGTACCTACTGAGGAAAGGAGTTTCCCGTTTTCACTAGAGGGTAGTGAAAAATGTCAAAACAGTGGGAGTAAATATTTATAAAGTTAAAGTCCATACTTTATATCTTACCAAATATTTTAAATAGTCATCAACATTTATCTGTTTTACTTTTCAGTACAAATTTTGACAATGTCTTCGATTCGCAATCCGATATCTGCAATACTCGACAAACACATGTTAACCGGACCTAATTACCTCACTTGGCTAAGAAACCTAAAAATCGTCTTGAATTCGGAAAGGGTAACATATACACTAACTCAGTCGCCCCCTGTTGAGGCTCCGACTGACTGCAATCCTGAGGAATTGCAGGCTTACAAGGAATGGTGTGACCATGACTTGATAGCCAGGTGTTATATGCTAACTTCTATGAACGATGAGCTTCAGAGGCGTTTTGAGGGTGCAAAGAGTGCTGCTGACATTCATTTGCATCTCAAAGAGCTCTTTGGTGAGCAAACACGACCTCTAAGGCATGCTACCGTAAAGGAGCTGATCACTTTGCGCATGCGAGATGGGGCCTCGGTCCATGAGCATGGCTTAAAGGTGATCGGGCTCGTGGACAAGCTCGTTGGCATGGATTTGATCTTGCCTTCGGAGTTGACCACGGACGTGTTGCTGTTATCGCTGCCTAGCTCATTTGATCCTTTTGTGGTGAACTTCAACATGAACAAGATGGAACCGACCCTTGAGGAGTTGGTAAACATGCTTGTTACCTTTGAGTCCACTATCAAGAAAGAGAAGTCGGTTCTTTATGTGGGTTCTTCATCTGGTACGAAGATTGATCCACATGGGAATGGAAAGAAGCGTTCTTTCCAACGTCCCGAGAAGAACGAGCCCTTGTTGAGGCAATCTCCGAATCCCGTTGTGGTAGCCAGACCAGTTAAGGCTGACAAGACTGGTGATGTTTGTCATCACTGCAAGAAGCCTGGACATTGTAGGCGAAATTGCAAAGAATATCTTGCCCAGAAGTGTTCTAGAAACGGTATGTTCTAAATTTAAGTAAACATTTTAATTAACTCTACTTCTTGGGTATTAGATACCGGTTGTGACTCACATCTCTGTAATGGGTTACAGGTGATGGGAAGAAGTAGGAAGCTTAAGGAAGGTGTGACCTTCTTGAGGATGGGCAATGGAGCAAGAGTTGCTGCCAAGACCTTAAGAGATGTTTACTTATTGTTGAACAATAGTTTTAAGTTAATTAAGAGATGTTTGTTTGTACCTTTTTGATAAAAAAAAAAAAAAAAACATTATTTCCATTTCTATTGTGATAAAGATGGATATTCTTGTTTATTTAGCAAAGGTGTTTGCAACATTTACAAGAATGAATGTTTAATTGGTACTTGAGAACTTGAAAACGATCTCTATAACTTAAAATTAAAAGATATTCCATTAAATGTCCATTCAAAGGCAGACACCATATGAGATATGGATGGGTAAGCCTCCCAAATATTCTTATCTTAGAATATGGGGAGCCCTGCTTATGTGAAGCAGGTAAGTGGGAGATAAATTGGATTGTTGATCCATTTTATGTTACTTTGTGGGATATCCAAGGAATTAAGTTGGATATCATTTCTATCATCCCCAAGAAACAAAAGTGTTTGTTTCTAGGAATGCAACCTTTTTGGAAAGGGATTTTCTATTGGATAGAAAAAGGCAGATGATAGAACTCGAAGAGGTTCGAGAGAAACCCACAATTATAGAACCCACACTCGATGAGCCAAGAGAGGAGATACAAGCTCCTAGCAGATACGAGAAAGTCTCGAGACCACCTATGAGGTATGGTCAGCTTCTTGAAGAAGGCCATGATGAGCCTAACCATGGATGTGATCCATGGACCTTCAAGGAAGCGTTATCTGATGCCAATTCATCCAAGTGACTTGAAGAAATGGAATCTGAGTTGAATTCCATGCATTCGAACCAAGTGTAGGATCTTGTGGATCTACCTGTGGGAACTGTTCCTACAGGGACTTGGGGAGGATGGGAAGGTGTTGACCTTCAAGGCGCGATTGGTGGCAAAAGGATGTACTCAAAGACAAGGAGTTGACTTTGAGGAAACCTTTTCCCAATCGCAATGTTCAAGTCCATAAGGATTTTATTAGCCATAGCTGCATAATATGACTATGAGATATGGCAGATGGATGTCAAGACAAACTTTCTTAAATGGGGATTTTAAGAAAGTTATTTACATGTCTAAACCTGAAGGGTTTACATCTATCGGAAGTGAGCATATGGTATGCAAACTTCAGAGATCTATTTATGATCTAAAGCAGGCATCTAGGAGTTGGAATCTCAGATTCGACAGTACAATCAAATAGTTTGATTTACTAAGAATCATGAGGGACCCTATGTGTATAAGAAGGTCAGTGGGAGTGTTGTGACATTCCTGGTGTTATATGTTGATAACATTCTACTCATTGGGAATGATGTAGGAATGTTGCAATCAACAAAGATATGGTTAGCAAGTAAGTTCTCGATGAAGGACTTGGGTGAAGCATCTTTTGTATTGGGATACAGATCTATTGAGATAGATCGAAAAGATGGCTTGGTCTCACCCAGTCCACATACATTGATACCATCGTGAAGCAGTTCTCGATGGATGAGTCCATGAGAGGACATCTACCAGTGTGTCATGGCGTGTCCCTATCCAAGTCTGTCTCCCAAGACAGATGCAGAGATAGTGGCGATGACACGCATTCCGTATGCTTCGGAAATTGGTAATATCATGTATGGGATGATATCTACACGTCCTGACGTGGCGTTTCCACTATATGTAGTGAAATGATATCATTCGAACCCTGGTCTTCCACACCTGAAAGCTGTGAAAGACATCCTCAAGTAGTTGAGAAGGACCAATAAAGTGTTCTTGGTCTATGGGGTGGAGAACTAAAATTGGAAGGCTATACCGACTCTAGCTTCCAAAGCGATATCGATGACTCGAAGTCAACCTCTGGTTTTGTATTCATGCTCAATGGTGCTGCAGTCTCTTGGAAGAGTTCCAAGCAAGACAATATTACGGATTCCAGTACAGAGGCCGAATACATTGCTGCATCAGATGCAGCAAGGGAGGCTGTTTGGATAAGGAATTTCGTCCAAGAGTTGGGCGTCATTCCTAATGGAGTTGCTCCTATCCCGGTGTTGTGTGACAACACGGGAGCTATAGCTCAAGCAAAGGAGCCTAGGTCTCATCAGAAATCCAAACTCGTATTGAGAAAGTACCACATCCTCGGAGAGATTGTGGAAAGAAGAGTAGTGTCTATTGACAAAGTCGGCTCCGCAGATTATGTTGTTGATCCACTAGCTAAGCCTTTACCTGGACCATTATTCGACAAGCATCGCGAATCAATGGGTTTAAAGCATATGGGTAGTTGGCTCTAGTGCAAGTGGGAGATTGTTAGAGTAGGTGCCCGTCGAGCCAAGTGTTGGCCGAGTGTTCACAATGAAACTCTATGTATAAGCAATCTTTATTTTAATAATATTTGAAATTATTATTTTGGCAAATCTTTATCTGTATACCCATGCTAGCTGCATAGATAAAGCCCTTGAATATACAAATAGTAGAAAGAATATGAGATGCTCATATGATGAGTATCATGAAACTCATATTTGTAATACTGTATATATTCTAAACGGTTCCTAGTCGATTCAGCCGCCACTAAGAAGGATATAGGCCGCTCGAGTTAGAGACTAGTATCTGCGATGTGAGTACCATGTTTCATTGGTAGGAGACATTGTGATGTCCGAACATGCAGATAGGTGCTCCTTGTAGAGTGCACTGAACAACCCTCCATAAAAGGACTTTCCAAGTGGTTCTCACTTATCGAGTGGAAAAGTCCTGGTTTATGGTTGTACAGAATTAGTCCTTATGACCCGGGACAACATTGAGACTCTATGTGCTAGAATTACACTTTGACTTGTTTACCGACTCTCATGGGGTCATCAGGTGGCAAGGTTGGGTGTTCTGTCGAAACACATAGGAGTCGATGCATTGTAGCCGGGGATTCACCGCTTACCTACGGGTATGGATATCCTATGTTTTTTTCATGTATGTGTGGGTTGAAATCTCTGATCAGAGTATGGTGGTAATTATGAAAGGGGTTTCATAGATTACACCTTCGATGCAACCACAACATGACACATAGTATCGATTCATTGACAACTCTCGATAAACCAATAGTTGTCGAATCGGTCGGGATATATGAGTTGAAGGGACCGTACTGTACGCTAACCATAATTGAATGGTTCTTGCAGGCACTATCATGTGATACCTAGGGAATCACGTAAGCGATGCTGCTAGGCGTTTAACGTGATTGGTTGGGTACTATCAGACTTGAGTTCTGACGTTCTTACTATCAAGGAGTTGATAAGTAAGAATGGAGCAATTGGGGTATGCTCGAATAAGGACATGTTTAGTCCGAATCACATAGAGATGTGAATCCACGGCTAGTTGTATCAATGAACCATTGAGGGCCACACAAGTACTTGCTTTGTAAATCCCGATGAGAAGTAAAATACTTCAATGTGTTGAACGGCTTATAAATGTGTTTATAAGCGTAAAGAAAAATAGAAGTATGACTTCTATGAGAGAAATATAAATTTTAATTTATGGAAGAGTTCCTAAGATTAAAATTTGGCCAAGTAAATAATGTAGTTGAAAATTGTGATTTTCATAAACATTATTGAGGACTAAATTAAATTAATTCAAGTGTTGAATTAATTAAACACTAGTGGACCTAGTAGAGTCTAAATAATTAAATTAATTCAAGTGTTAAATTAATTAAATAATATTGAGTCTTGTAGAGCTCAATTAAAATAATTATTTAACTAGTGGGACTTGAATAAATTCAAGTAGTATTTAATTAATCTCAAATGTGTTTGAGATAATTAAAATTTAGTCCATGGTTTTTAATGTGTTAAAAACCATATAATATATGTGAGACATGCTAGGGTTTGCATGCTTGGGAGGTGAAGAGTCTTGAATACTTTTGATTAAAAAAATTGCAAAGGCATGCAACTTTTTCTCTCAACTTTTCACACACCCAAGACTAGACTTCATTCACACACTCACTCTCTCTCACTTGGCCGAAATATTGGAGGATTTTCTCTCAAAATTTTTCTTGTTTTGTTCTTCATTTTCTTGGAGAATAAAACCCTTCTCATTGAAAAATCTTCTAGTTTTTCTAGTGCAAAACTAGAAGGGGTTTACATAGCTAGTGGTGGGCCTTATTTTGAAGGAATGATTCAAGGATTTGGAGGAGGAGCTTGTAGATCTTCATGCGTTGAAGAGCTTTGTTGTTTGACAACAAAGTTGGTGCCATTCATCAATCTTTTAAAGATTGATAGGTATAAATCTCTTAACATCCTATGTATGGTGTTATTTTGTAAATATTGCACAAAACTAAGGGGTGGCCGAAATTTCTTGATAAAATTTAAAATTTTTGACTTCCGTTGCGCTTCCGGCCACCGTAACCGATCCGCTTTCAAGTGGTATCCGAGCTAAGGTTACGGTTTTTGTGTAATATTTGCATAATATTATGTTGAGATCGATTTCTAACCGCTTGAGAAATTTTTTGGTGCAAGATATACAAGGGTCGAAAATTTGAAAGCAAAAACAAAACAAAAAAACATTTTTTCGGGCAGCCGAGGGGCTGCCCGAGGGGGCTGCCCGAAAATTTCGGGCAGCCGAGGGGCAGCCCAAGGGGCTGCCCGAAATGCTTCTTTTAAAATTTAAAAAAAAAATTTTGTGTTGTGGCCGGAATCCGGCGACGGAGCTCCGGCGACGGAGCTCCGGCGACGGCGATAACGGCTACGGTTTCCAAAAGTGTTTTGGAGAATCTTAGTGTCATGGGCCTTGAGATGTTGGGCCATTAGATGGTCAACATATTTTGTGAAATTTAAATGGGCCTAAGTATTTTTGTGAAAAATGAGTTTTGGGCCCTTAAGTTTAAATTTACAATTGTTGCACATATTTTCTCATAAAATAAATAATTGAAGTTGGACTTTAATTATTTATAGTAAATTGTGATTTACAAGAAATTCGATTATAAATAAATTAATTTTAAAGTAGACAAAGGAGTTTGTATACTTTGTTAATTTAATTTATAATTGTGGCGGTTAGTGATTGGATCAAGATATATAATATTGGATCAATTAATTATAGTGATAATTAATTGATGGTGTATAATATGTGATATTGTGCATGAAGGATGATCAAAAGCCCAAGCCCAATTTGCTAGGTGTATGCTAGGATATTTGTGTTGTATGATTGTAATAATTATCAATTTAAAGTGGGCTTGGTTTATGGCCCGTTCCCACCCCATGAGATGTATCCCTATGTGCCATGGATATTTAATTGTAAATATTAGAATAGTGGAAGATCAAGATTGGAAGATGGTGGCCTTGGTGATTATGAAGATCGAAGACATGTAATATTGGATGCTAATGTAATAATTTAGTTGCATTGCATCCCGTGCATTTACCCTAGGATTTGACCTAGGCCCGTGTTTGGCTCACACGAGCCATTAGTTTTGGGGCGATTGATCATCCTTGTACTGTTTTCTATTTATAATATATTCATGATATGTTATAAATAATGAGTATGTGCGTTATTATTATTATAATAACAAAGTTGCATGAATCCGACAAACATACGATCAAACATGGCGAGCTTTTAAAATAAAATTAATGATGAGACCTTTCAAAAATTAAAAACCCTCATTTTGAATAAGATTCAAAATTAATATCAAGTCCGAAAAAGGGAATTATAAATTTGTTTATAATTTCCTTGTCTTCCATCGACAATGGGTGCATGATGAACGCTACCCGTACTCGGGGCTCGGCTCATATTATTGAGGGGGCCCTGGGTGCCGGAAAGCTGTGACATCCATTGACATTGTGATGTGAACTACGTGGAACTCCCATGATTTCGGCTCATATTATTGAGGGAACTTGTAATGCCCGAGAATTTAATTAACGTAATCTGAGATGATTTGTTGATTATGACCTGATGTAATTATAGCCGGGCCAGTTCGAGATCAAATTGGAAAAAAATTATGAGGGACACAAGATTTGGGCCGAATGTCATTCGCCCGGGCGGGAGTTTATGACCGCCCGAGCGAGAGGGTTTAATGGTAGAAAGCCGAGAGTCCTTCGCCCGGGCGGCACTTTTTGTCCGCCCGAGCGCGCATGTAGAATTGTGAGGGCCGAGAGTTACTCGCCCGGGCGGAAACTTTTGTCCGCCCGAGCGAGAGACGTGTTGCACAAAGATGGGTGACACGTTTCTTGGCTTGCATGTAGTATATATACATATGGTTGAACGTGGCTTTCCAGATTTTCAGAGGTAAGAATCGACAGTGGAGAGGAAATAGGATTCGTGAGGTTCTAGTTTGATTTACGAAGAATCCGGTTGCCTGATTTCACATTTGAACACGGTATCGTGCTCCTCTCGCTACAAGCTACACAAGGACGTAAGTTTTATTACGTTTAGACAAGATTTGAATTTATGATGTTGTGAGAACTGTATATGATTCGGATATGGTGTTTTTACTACCGTAGATATTGTATAATCGAAGACAGATTTAAGAATAGATTGATTATACAATTGTTATGAATTTTCAAAGGTATTGATTGAGAATTCAAACTAAATGGAAGTATTCTTGATTGAAGAATGAATAGAGGATTATTTTTATGGGTCTGGATAGGTTATTCAGTAGTTATGTGAAGTCAGATCGAAGGAATACTACAGTATGTCTGTGTTTGTATTTCAGCATCTTAGGAGTTAGATTTATTAGATGTTGATATGCTATTTGTGATGTTAAGACCGACGGGATTACAAGACTGTACTGTTATGCCGTCTACACATCAGTGGTGCAGATTGATCAGATTCAGTATTGGTTTCTGTTATCTTGTGATATTGTTGATATGAATCAGATTATAGTTATTCAGATATTGACTAGACAGATCGTGATTTGAACTACACCTTGACACAGTGTAATTGTTATTGTCGTTTCAGATCAGGGATGGACAGATTTGACTTCGAGACTTCGTCTTCCTCGGACGGGGACGATAAAGGTATAATGCATGTGATATTCGGGAAGTCTCAACTCAAATGAAATCTCATTTGAGTTTCCCAACAAAAATCACATACTAGTTTGTTCTTTATATTGTGACATGTTTATGCTTTGATTACAGAATTGTATTCAAGCAGGTAAGATAATCGTGATATTCAGTTATGAATATGATTATGCTTTGTTTACAGATTGTTATTCCTTGCAGTTAAGATAGGAGAGTCTTTGACAGGCATTGTCAAATATCTAGACGTTTCGGTGTATCTCAGCATAGGAGTAGGTATTACTCTTATTGCCGCCGTTGATACAGATCAGACCGAAGTCTAGGAATGAGACGTACATTACCCCGATTGGAGGGTAGGTAGTGACGTCTTATTCACACCGGGATCCCTAGAGTTATAGGTCGAGTCAAGTCTAGACATGATTTGATTAGAACTGCATGCTTATATGGATGTGGCTCCTAGATCTTGGGACCCATCGTTATTGTTTCCAGTTGTGCTAGCATGTTTTTATGATTTAGATTGGTTAAATGCATGTTTAGCTGATTTGAAGTGCATGCTTGTTGTGGGATTAGATTTCATAGCTTATGAAATCTAATGTTTCGATTTTATTCGTAACAGCATGTTTCATGAATTATTTTATGTATATACATGTTTAACATGTTTTATACTGGGATTTATTCTCACCGGAGTTATCCGGCTGTTGTCTTGTTTTGTATGTGTGCATGACAACAGGTGGGGCTGGATCAGGGTCGAGATGACGATGAGAGAAGACGAGTTAGCGTGGTGATTCCGGACTTACAGTAGATTGGGTTTTATTACTTGAATTTAGTAGTTGAACCTTAGATTAGATTATTGTATGTTAATACTGAAATGTATTTTATACAGATATGTATATTATTTAGATTCCATTACCTTCCGCTATTGTATATTAAAAAGAAAAATTTTTAGACCCTGTTTTATCTTAATTGATAATTAATCCCAACGATGATTAAGAAAATGATTAGCGTCCGGGTCCCCACAACAGGTGGTATCAGAGCGAAGATCCTTTAGAGATAGATCTTTAGATTGAGATAGTCAGAACTGATAGATCTGTTAGACTGACTTAGATTGAGATAGAAGAGAATGTGCGGGATAGATGAATTTTCTTTCCTTGCATGTGTGTGCTAGCATGAGATTGATTTTAATGTTGACTGACATTGTGTGCTAGCATGAGACTATGTGTTACTGCTTAAAGATACATGTTTACCTGATTATGTGAATTAGATTGGTATTATGTATCACTGAATACGAATCAGATCGGATTCATGACCAGCAGTAAGATGGTCAGGAAAAGATTTGAAACAGGTTTGTGGTATGGGATTACTGATGTTTTTGGTAATCAAATATAGCTCCCCGCAGAATTCCAGAAAAAGGCAGTACGTCATATGATCAGACAGATAGAACAGAATCTCAGATAGATGTGGCAGAAATTCAGATGGAAACACAGTTACAGAGGTTTCAGTCGTTTCAACCGCCAATTCTGAAAGGAACTGAGACGTCAGTAGATTGTGAGAAATGGCTAGAGGAGACAGAAATGTTATTTGAATTCCTGAATTTCACAGATGAGTGTAGAATTAGGCTTATTGAGAACCAGTTGCAAGAGACTGCTAGAAGATGGTGGTTACTCACCAAAGGAGCCTTAGAGCAGAGTCGTTCAGTGATCACGTGGAAGACCTTTAGATTTGAATTTTATCAAAGATTCTTCCCTACCTCATATAGACAGGATAGAAGTGCAGAATTTGCAAACCTGAGACAGGGTCCTTTGAGTGTTGATGAATACCTGGCACAGTTCTTCACACTTCTACGTTTTGCTCCTCTTGTGGCTAGAAATGATGATGCTATGGCTAGCCAGTTCATTCAAGGATTGAATCCAGAAATACGTACGTTGGTGAATGTGAAGCAATCAAGTAATTTTGCGGATACCTTGAATAGAGCTAAAAGAGCAGAAACGGTTCTGATAGGACAACAGAGAGCATCATATGTTTTTCCAAAACAGACCGCACAGCAACTGCCTTCCAGAGTAGAGATTGGCAGTCGTAGTGGTAAGGAAAAAGAACCATTGAGAATTCAAAAGAAACAGTTCAAGAAGTTAGGAAGTGATTCCTCTAGTTCTAGCAGTCATGGTCCGAACTATACCGGAGTGTATTGTAGGATTTGCGGAGGGAGACATTCCCCAGAGCAATGCAAAGGAGTGCTTGGTAGGTGCAATATCTGTAAGCAGACGGGACACTTTGCTAAAGTTTGTCCTCAGAAACATTTTCGAAGATCTTAAAGAGCAGAGTCATTAGTGGTAATGACTGAGACACAAACCCAGAAACTACCACAGGTACTATTCTTTATGATTATACTGCAGATGTATTGATATATACTAATGCATTCGCCATGAGTATCTGTGATTGAGTAGCATGATGATATGCTATATTTATGGGGTCTGTTTGTGCTGTAGTATTGATTTCCTTACTGTTTGGAAGAATATGTTGATATCAGAGATTTCTGTGACATGTTATATACTACAGTAGAATGAAACCGGGATTGGGCTAGATTATGATGTACTTGTGTTATATGATTTCGATCTCAGTATGGATATATACTGCTAAACAAGTACAGAAAATTAAGATCAGATCTAGTTGATAAATGAGGATTCTAGATCCAGAATTCCTTAGATCATTGTACTGTTTATGACTCGATTAGTACAGAAAGGAATAGATAGCATCCTTATGTATTCAATAGATCCACTGAAATCGAGTCTAGCAGTAACAAATGTGCTAGTAATCTAATAGTTGACTGATGTTGGCCTAGATAGGATGTCAGATGTGTTTTATATCAGAATGAACTGAAAGAATTGACAGATTAAGGTATGGGCTGAAGAATCCAGTTGATTACATATTTCTCTTGAAGACATTTCAGTTCTGTTTCTAGATTGGCAGATTATGTGTTCAAGGGTAGTCTGAAGAATAATGCTTGTTATCTCTATGATTTATTGATATATTGGCAGCATTCAATTGATTATATTGAATATTTGAAGACCTGGGTTAAATATTTCGAGAATTGTGATTATTGTATACAGCACTGGGTCAGGTATGAATCCGGTATGCAGTTACTGATACAGGTTTTCATTCAGACTATGCGGTATCAGAAATGTCAGCATTAGCAGAATGTCAGATATGTCAGAACCAGATTATCTTCTTCTGATTTTCTTTTTCTTGTATTGCTTTATGTCTGCTAAGTCTTATCAGTATTTGAGACATCTTATATTGGTTGGGAGTATATTCTATTTGCAGATGAGATATAGCAGTTGATCTAGGCAGTATGAAGATTAGTCAGCCAGCCAGAATCTATTATGTTATGAGTTTTCTTAAACTCACTAGATCTGTATAGGTTCTTTCTATTCAGAATTTGATGTTATTGGGAGTCAGTGTGTGATGCAGACTAGTGTAAACAGTTCAGAAATGTAATCAGAATGTTCAGAACTGTATTTTGTTGATCAGATCAGTATAACAGCTATGTAATTTGTGTTTTGTATAAGACAGATTATCGTGTTATATCAGAAGGTTTCAAATTGTTACAGCTTTTGGTATTGATAGTCAGAGCCGAATACCAGGTAGGTATTTCTTCGTTTTTTTTATGTTATTAACTGATCTTGTACAGCATTAGTTCGAATCTGAAGTCACAGGTAGTGTCAGAACTGCACTGGGGTGGATTCAGGTTTCATTCAGCTATTTCAGAATGTAAGATATTCGAACAGATAATGTGGCATAGATAGATGAGATCAGTTGGGACAGCAAATTATGTTGTAAGATTGGTAGAATTGGTACTGATATGTTTGAATTGAGAACAAAAGAAGCCAGAAAGATATGAATCAGAAGATGATTACCGATTTAGTATATTTCTGAATAAGAAAATGTGAGTATGGCTTTCGGGATAAAAGTACCGTCAATTCTACAGCTTATGATATGATATGATTATGATTGACAGAATATTCAATCTATATCTATCAGTTTGTACCAGATTACGTACAAACAGAACCAGATGACATAGATCAATGTCAAAGGAATTGTCAGATTTACTAGAATACTGCATTAGATGATATCAGATTGTGATTTGGATGGAGCGGTACTTGTGATGGAAATATCATGAGTTCTCCCTCGCAGAGTTGTTACAGATTGACAGGTAGTCAGCGTGTAGTAACCAGATATTGGCGGATATGGGTAGAACTTTAGTACTAGATGTTAGTACTAGCTGTTATGAATGGTTGTCAGGGTATGACTTACGGTATGACCATAACTATCCAGCTAGATTAGAATGAATAGATGTAAGAAACCAATGTCGGATAATGACGATTGGTATTGGGAGCCGAAGATGGAATAGCAACTACAGGTGGTATTGCTTTGTTATAAATTGCAATTGGCGTAGACAGGTGTTATATAGCCAGTAATATGGGATTGATTCGGCTAGTGAAATGAGTTTGGATGTTAAACTCGGTCATATATTTCTTCTGACAGATTTAGTTTGATGATTGGTGAGTTCGAGGACGAACTCAGATCTAAGAGGGGGAGAAATGTAATGCCCGAGAATTTAATTAACGTAATCTGAGATGATTTGTTGATTATGACCTGATGTAATTATAGCCGGGCCAGTTCGAGATCAAATTGGAAAAAAATTATGAGGGACACAAGATTTGGGCCGAATGTCATTCGCCCGGGCGGGAGTTTATGACCGCCCGAGCGAGAGGGTTTAATGGTAGAAAGCCGAGAGTCCTTCGCCCGGGCGGCACTTTTTGTCCGCCCGAGCGCGCATGTAGAATTGTGAGGGCCGAGAGTTACTCGCCCGGGCGGAAACTTTTGTCCGCCCGAGCGAGAGACGTGTTGCACAAAGATGGGTGACACGTTTCTTGGCTTGCATGTAGTATATATACATATGGTTGAACGTGGCTTTCCAGATTTTCAGAGGTAAGAATCGACAGTGGAGAGGAAATAGGATTCGTGAGGTTCTAGTTTGATTTACGAAGAATCCGGTTGCCTGATTTCACATTTGAACACGGTATCGTGCTCTTCTCGCTACAAGCTACACAAGGACGTAAGTTTTATTACGTTTAGACAAGATTTGAATTTATGATGTTGTGAGAACTGTATATGATTCGGATATGGTGTTTTTACTACCGTAGATATTGTATAATCGAAGACAGATTTAAGAATAGATTGATTATACAATTGTTATGAATTTTCAAAGGTATTGATTGAGAATTCAAACTAAATGGAAGTATTCTTGATTGAAGAATGAATAGAGGATTATTTTTATGGGTCTGGATAGGTTATTCAGTAGTTATGTGAAGTCAGATCGAAGGAATACTACAGTATGTCTGTGTTTGTATTTCAGCATCTTAGGAGTTAGATTTATTAGATGTTGATATGCTATTTGTGATGTTAAGACCGACGGGATTACAAGACTGTACTGTTATGCCGTCTACACATCAGTGGTGCAGATTGATCAGATTCAGTATTGGTTTCTGTTATCTTGTGATATTGTTGATATGAATCAGATTATAGTTATTCAGATATTGACTAGACAGATCGTGATTTGAACTACACCTTGACACAGTGTAATTGTTATTGTCGTTTCAGATCAGGGATGGACAGATTTGACTTCGAGACTTCGTCTTCCTCGGACGGGGACGATAAAGGTATAATGCATGTGATATTCGGGAAGTCTCAACTCAAATGAAATCTCATTTGAGTTTCCCAACAAAAATCACATACTAGTTTGTTCTTTATATTGTGACATGTTTATGCTTTGATTACAGAATTGTATTCAAGCAGGTAAGATAATCGTGATATTCAGTTATGAATATGATTATGCTTTGTTTACAGATTGTTATTCCTTGCAGTTAAGATAGGAGAGTCTTTGACAGGCATTGTCAAATATCTAGACGTTTCGGTGTATCTCAGCATAGGAGTAGGTATTACTCTTATTGCCGCCGTTGATACAGATCAGACCGAAGTCTAGGAATGAGACGTACATTACCCCGATTGGAGGGTAGGTAGTGACGTCTTATTCACACCGGGATCCCTAGAGTTATAGGTCGAGTCAAGTCTAGACATGATTTGATTAGAACTGCATGCTTATATGGATGTGGCTCCTAGATCTTGGGACCCATCGTTATTGTTTCCAGTTGTGCTAGCATGTTTTTATGATTTAGATTGGTTAAATGCATGTTTAGCTGATTTGAAGTGCATGCTTGTTGTGGGATTAGATTTCATAGCTTATGAAATCTAATGTTTCGATTTTATTCGTAACAGCATGTTTCATGAATTATTTTATGTATATACATGTTTAACATGTTTTATACTGGGATTTATTCTCACCGGAGTTATCCGGCTGTTGTCTTGTTTTGTATGTGTGCATGACAACAGGTGGGGCTGGATCAGGGTCGAGATGACGATGAGAGAAGACGAGTTAGCGTGGTGATTCCGGACTTACAGTAGATTGGGTTTTATTACTTGAATTTAGTAGTTGAACCTTAGATTAGATTATTGTATGTTAATACTGAAATGTATTTTATACAGATATGTATATTATTTAGATTCCATTATCTTCCGCTATTGTATATTAAAAAGAAAAATTTTTAGACCCTGTTTTATCTTAATTGATAATTAATCCCAACGATGATTAAGAAAATGATTAGCGTCCGGGTCCCCACAGAACTCATGGCGACCGTCCGTTAAGGTTCAACATCGATGGGTTAGGCTTGACACGTAAAGATGAACGACGTCATATTATTGGGTCCTAATCAAACGTGAGACAAAAGTTTGCGTAGAGGGTTGCATTGTGATGCAATTGGAAACTACCTTTTAGGAATTGTGATTGGCTGATATTATTCGGGATCACAATTCGCTAATTGGACCTTACGTACCTACTGAGGAAAGGAGTTTCCCGTTTTCACTAGAGGGTAGTGAAAGATGTCAAAACAGTGGGAGCAAATATTTATGAAGTAAAAGTCCAAACTTCATATCTTACTAAATATTTAAAATAGTCATCAACATTTATCTGTTTTTACTTTTCAGTACAAATCGACAATGTCTTCGATGCGCAATTCGATATCTGTAATACTCGACAAACACATATTAACTGGACCTAATTACCTCACTTGGCTAAGAAATTTGAAAATAGTCTTGAATTCGGAAAGGGTAACATATACACTGACTCAGTCGCCCCCTGTTGAGGCTCCGACTGACTGCACTCCTGAGGAATTGCAGGCTTACAAGGAATGGTGTGACCATGACTTGATAACCAGGTGTTATATGCTGACTTCTATGAATGATGAGCTGCAGAGGCGTTTTGAGGGTGCAAAGAATGCTGCTGACATTCATTTGCACCTCAAAGAGCTCTTTGGAGAGCAAACGCGTCCTCTTAGGCATGCTACCGTCAAAGAGCTGATCACTTTGCGCATGCGAGATGGGACCTCGGTCCATGAGCATGGCCTAAAGGTGATCGGGCTCGTGGACAAGCTCGTTGGCATGGATCTGATCTTGCCTTCGGAGTTGACCACCGACGTGTTGCTGTTATCGCTGCCTAGCTCATTTGATCCTTTTGTGGTGAATTTCAACATGAACAAGATGGAACCGACCCTTGAGGAGTTGGTGAACATGCTTGTTACGTTTGAATCCACCATCAAGAAAGAGAAGTTGGTTCTTTATGTGGGTTCTTCATCTGGTACGAAGATTGATCCACATGGGAAGGGAAAGAAGAGTTCTTTCCAACGTCCCAAAAGGAACGTGCCCTTGTTGAGGCAATCTCCGAATCCTGTTGAGACAGCCAGACCAGTTAAGGCTGACAAGACTGGTGATGTTTGTCATCACTGCAAGAAGCCTGGACATTGGAAGCGAAATTGCAAGGAAAATCTGGCCCAGAAGTGTTCTGGAAACGGTATGTTCTAAATTTAAGTAAACATTTCAATTAACTCTACTTCTTGGGTATTAGATACCGGTTGTGACTCACATCTCTGTAATGGGTTACAGGTGATGGGAAGAAGTAGGAAGCTTAAGGAAGGTGTGACCTTCTTGAGGATGGGCAATGGAGCAAGAGTTACTACCAAGGCTATTAAGGATGTTTACTTATTGTTGAACAATGACATTAAGTTAATTTTAAGAGATGTTTTGTTTGTAACTGTTTGGTGTAAAACATTGTTTCCATTTCTATTGTGATAAAAATGGATATTCTTGTTTATTTAGCAAAGGTGTTTGCAACATTTACAAGAATGAATGTTTAATTGGTACTTGAGAACTTGAAAACGATCTCTATAACTTAAAATTAAAAGATATTCCATTAAATGTCCATTCAAAGGCAGACACCATATGAGATATGGATGGGTAAGCCTCCCAAATATTCTCATCTTAGAATATGGGGAGCCCTGCTTATGTGAAGCAGGTAGTGGGAGATAAATTGGATTGTTGATCCATTTTATGTTACTTTGTGGGATATCCAAGGAATTAAGTTGGATATTATTTCTATCATCCCCAAGAAACAAAGGTGTTTGTTTCTAGGAATGCAACCTTTTTGGAAAAGGATTTTCTATTGGATAGAAAAAGGGAGATGATAGAACTCGAAGAGGTTCGAGAGAGACCCGCAATTATAGAACCCACACCCAATGAGCCAAGAGAGGAGATACAAGCTCCTAGGAGGTACGAGAAAGTCTCGAGACCACCTATGAGGTATGGTCAGCTTCTTGAAGAGGGCCATGATGAGCCTAACCATGGATGTGATCCAAGGACCTTCAAGGAAGCGTTATCTGATGCCAATTCATCCAAGTGACTTGAAACAATGGAATCTGAGTTGAATTCCATGCATTCGAACCAAGTGTAGGATCTTGTGGATCCACCTGTGGGAACTGTTTCCACAGGGACTTGGGGAGGATGGGAAGGTGTTTACCTTCAAGGCGCGATTGGTGGCAAAAGGATGTACTCAAAGACAAGGAGTTGACTTTGAGGAAACCTTTTCCCAATCGCAATGTTCAAGTCCATAAGATTTTGCTAGCCATAGCTGCATGGTATGACTATGAGATATGGCAGATGTATGTTAAGACAGCCTTTCTTAATAGGGATTTTAAGAAAGTGATTTACATGTCTCAACCTGAAGGGTTTACATCTGTCGGAAGAGAGCATATGGTATGCAAACTTCAGAGATCTATTTGTGGTCTAAGAAGGCATCTAGGAGTTGGAACCTTAGATTCGATAGTACAATCAAAGAGTTGATTTACTAAGATTCCTAAGGGACCCTATGTGTATAAGAAGGTCAGTGGGAGGGTTGTGACATTCCTGGTGTTATATGTTGATGACATTCTACTCATTGAGAATGACGTAGGAATGTTGCAATCAACTAAGATATGGTTAGCGAGTAAGTTCTCGATGCAGGACTTGGGTGAAGCATCTTTTGTATTGGGATACAGATCTATTGAGATAGATCGAAAAGATGGCTTGCTCTCACCCAGTCCACATACATGATACCATCGTGAAGCGGTTCTCGATGGATGAGTCCTTAAGAGGACATCTACCAATGTGTCATGGCGTGTCCCTATCCAAGTCTGTCTCCTAAGACTGATGCAGAGATAGTGACGATGACACGCATTCCGTATGCTTCGGCAATTGGTAACATCATGTATGGGATGATATCTACACGTCTTGACGTGGCTTTCACACTAAGTGTAGTGAGTAGATATCAATCGAACCCTGGTCTTTCACACTGGAAAGCTGTGAAAGACATCCTCAAGTAGTTGAGAAGGACCAATAAATTGTTCTTGGTCTATGGGGGAAGGCTATATCGACTCTAGCTTCCAAAGCGATATCGATGACTCGAAGTCAACCTCTGGTTTTGTATTCATGCTCTATGGTGCTGCTGTCTCTTGGAAGAGTTCCAAGCAAGACAATACTGCGGATTCCAGCACAGAGGCCGAATACATTGCTGCATCGGATGCAGCAAGGGAGGCTGTTTGGATAAGGAATTTCGTCCAAGAGTTGGGCGTCATTCCTAATGGAGTTGCTCCTGTCCCGGTGTTGTGTGACAACACGGGAGTTTTAGCTCAAGCATAGGAGCCAAGGTCTCATCAAAAATCCAAACTAGTATTGAGAAAGTACCACATCCTCGGAGAGATTGTGGAAAGAAGAGAAGTGTCTATTGACAAAGTCGGCTCCGCAGATTATGTTGTTGATCCACTAATTAAGCCTTTACCTGGACCATTATTCGACAAGCATCGCGAATCAATGGGTTTTAAGAATATGGGTAGTTGGCTCTAGTGCAAGTGGGAGATTGTTAGAGTAGGTGCCCGTCGAGCCAAGTGTTGGCCGAGTGTTCACAATGAAACTCTATGTATAAGCAATCTTTATTTTTCTAATATTTGAAATTATTATTTTGGCAAATCTTTATCTGTATACCCATGCTAGTTGCATAGATAAAGCCCTTGAATATACAAATAGTAGAAAGAATATGAGATGCTCATATGATGAGTATCATGAAACTCATATTTGTAATACTGTATATTCTAAACGGTTCCTAGTCGATTCAGTCGCCACTAAGAAGGATATAGGCCGCTCGAGTTAGAGACTAGTATCTGCGATGTGAGTACCATGTTTCATTGGTAGGGGACATTGTGATGTCCGAACATGCAGATAGGTGCTCCTTGTAGAGTGCACTGAACAACCCTCCATAAAAGGACTTTCCAAGTGGTTCTCACTTATCGAGTGGAAAAGTCCTGGTTTATGGTTGTACAGAATTAGTCCTTATGACCCGGGACAACATTGAGACTCTATGTGCTAGAATTACACTTTGACTTGTTTACCGACTCTCATGGGGTCATCAGGTGGCAAGGTTGGGTGTTCTGTCGAAACACATAGGAGTCGATGCATTGTAGCCGGGGATTCACCGCTTACCTACGGGTATGGATATCCTATGTGTTTTTCATGTATGTGTGGGTTGAAATCTCTGATCAGAGTATGGTGGTAATTATGAAAGGGGTTTCATAGATTACACCATCGATGCAACCACAACATGACACATAGTATCGATTCATTGACAACTCTCGATAAACCAATAGTTGTCGAATCGGTCGGGATATATGAGTTGAAGGGACCGTACTGTACGCTAACCATAATTGAATGGTTCTTGCAGGCACTATCATGTGATACCTAGGGAATCACGTAAGCGATGCTGCTAGGCGTTTAACGTGATTGGTTGGGTACTATCAGACTTGAGTTCCGACGTTCTTACTATCAAGGAGTTGATAAGTAAGAATGGAGCAATTGGGGTATGCTCGAATAAGGACATGTTTAGTCCGAATCACATAGAGATGTGAACCCACGGCTAGTTGTATCAATGAACCATTGAGGGCCACACAAGTACTTGCTTTGTAAATCACGATGAGAAGTAAAATAGTTCAATGTGTTGAACGGCTTATAAATGTGTTTATAAGCGTAAAGAAAAATAGAAGTATGACTTCTATGAGAGAAATATAAATTTTAATTTATGGAAGTGTTCCTAAGATTAAAATTTGGCCAAGTAAACAATGTAGTTGAAAATTGTGATTTTCATAAACATTATTGAGGACTAAATTAAATTAATTCAAGTGTTGAATTAATTAAATACTAGTGGACCTAGTAGAGTCTAAATAATTAAATTAATTCAAGTGTTGAATTAATTAAATAATATTGAGTCTTGTAGAGCTCAATTAAAATAATTATTTAACTAGTGGGACTTGAATAAATTCAAGTAGTATTTAATTAATCTCAAATGTGTTTGAGATAATTAAAATTTAGTCCATGGTTTTTAATGTGTTAAAAACCATATAATATATGTGAGACATGCTAGGGTTTGCATGCTTGGGAGGTGAAGAGTCTTGAATACTTTTGATTAAAAAAATTGCAAAGGCATGCAACTTTTTCTCTCAACTTTTCACACACCCAAGACTAGACTTCATTCACACACTCACTCTCTCTCACTTGGCCGAAATATTGGAGGATTTTCTCTCAAAATTTTTCTTGTTTTGTTCTTCATTTTCTTGGAGAATAAAACCCTTCTCATTAAAAAATCTTCTAGTTTTTCTAGTGCAAAACTAGAAGGGGTTTACCTGTTGGATCTCGGTTTTCTACGCGCCCAAAAGCAGCGGAAGTTTAAAAATTTTATTTATTTTGAAAACAAAATAATTTTCTTTGGGCGCTCGTATGATTTTAACAAAACATTCATAGGGCGTCAGAAATTATACCTTTGTGAATGAATCACTGGACACCAACCGATCCGGTATAACAGATCTGGCTCTTGATGAATCCCTACGAACTTTCTTCAAAGACTCCTTTCTTCTAATCAGGTCCACGACTGGATGATTTGTTCCTCTTCCAATTTGCACTAGAAAATTGAAAGAGATTTTGCGTTGAGATAGAACACGAAAAATTCGACTCAATCTCCTAAGCCAAATTTTTCTTGTTTTGTGAAGAGATTTTCGAGAGGTCCATGGGAAGAGCCGAGAGTCTTTTTCAAATCTTGGGAATTCCAAGTCTCGAAAATCATATCCCATTATAATAAAGAAATCCCATTATTTCTTTTTTTTTTTTAATCATCATTTACTTAATTAATTAAATTAATTAAGTAAACTAAATATTTGGAGGATTATGGTTGTGATTCTCAAAATCTCACAATCCAAATTTGTGGAGGCTCTCATTTTAGGTCAAAGAAAACTCAATAACCTAATTACCATAATTAACATTAATGGGCTTGATTAATTAATTGGGCTAGTCCAACTAATTTAATTAATTAATCAAAATCCATTAAGAACTTTAATTATTTAGTATGTTGGACTTGTACTCCTACAAGCCCATTAAATATACTTTCCACTATATTTAATTTAATATTTAATAAACTCAACATTTGAGCTTTAATAAATTAAATCAATTATAAATTCAACATTTGAATTTAATATTTAAATTATAAATTCAACTCCTTGAATTTATCACCTCCAAAATTTAATATTTAATAAACCCAACTTTTGAGTTTAATAAATTAAATTATCAATTTTATAAATTCAACTCCTTGAATTTATTCTCTCAAAATTTCATAATTCAACTTCTTGAATTTACTATATCAATAAATTCAACTCCTTGAATTTATTTTCTCAAAATGTAATTATCATAAATTCAACTCCTTGAATTTACTATATTATAATATAAATTCAACTCCTTGAATTTATTCTCTCAACGGGAACAAACAATCCAGTACTTGTGTGACCCTCAATGGTTCAGGGATACAGCTAGCCGTGGGTTCACAACTCTTTGTGATTCAGGACATAATCTTTTATTCGGGCTTACCCTAGTTAGCCCCATTCTTTTCATCAACACCTTGATCAAGAATGTCAGAACTCATTTCTGATTGCACCCATCGGATCATGGTAAGAGCGTCTAGTAGCATCGCCCCATGATCCCCTAGGTATCACTGATAGTGCCTGCAAGAACCAGTCGATTATGATTAGCGTACAGTACGGTCCTTTCATCTCATATATCCCGATCGAATCTGCAACCATTGGTTCATCGAGGGTTGCATAATAATTCGATAACTATGTGATAACTATAATAGTGGCATCGCGTGTACTATTTGAGAACTCCTTCTCTAACGTACATCTCGTACTCTGGCCAGAGATTCCATGCACTATTATTTCATTAGATCACATAGGATATCCACACCCGTAGGTGAGCGGTGAATCCCCGACTACAATGCACTGGCTCCTATATGTGTCGCAATTGTACCCAACCTCGCCACCTGATGACTCTCCTGGAGCCGGTAAACGAGTCAAAGCACAGCCCTAGCATATAGAGCCTCAGAGTTGTCTCGGGTCATAAGGACTAATGGTGTACAATCATAACCACGGACTTATCCTCTCGATGAATGATAACCACTTGGAAAGTCCGAGGGAGGGTTGTTCGGTATAATCATCATATGACTACCCATCTGTATGTTTGGACATCTCTATGCCCTTACCAAGAAACGCAGTACACAACATCACAGACGCTAGTCTCGAGCTCAAGCGACCTTTATCCCTGTTTTAGGCGGCTGAATCGACTAGGAACGAATTTAGAATATGCAGTGTTTACAAATGAGTTTCAATATCGAATTACGATTCATTTGTATTAAAGCATAATCAAGGACTTTATCTATGCTGCTTGCATGGGTATACAGATAAAGTATAACGAACCATGAAATAATGAATTATATTAAAATAAAGATTGTTCTTTACAACCGAGTCAATAAAATCCCTAGTCAACAGTTGACTTGCAGGGCATCTACTCTAACAATCTCCCACTTGCCCTAAAGCCAACTACCCATAAACTTTAATCCCATTGCTTCGCGATGCTTCTCAAACAATGGTCCTGGTAAGGGCTTCGTAAGTGGATCAGCAACGTTATCTGCAGAGGGGACTCTTTCAACTGATATGTCTCCTCTTCCCACAATCTCCCGTATGATGTGGAACTTCCTCAGTACATGTTTGGATCGCTGATGAGACCTTGGTTCCTTTGCTTGCGCAATGGCACCAGTGTTGTCGCAGTACAACGGGACTGGATCAACTCCATTAGGAATAACGCCCAACTCTTAGACAAAATTCCTCATCCAAACTGCCTCTTTGGATGCATCAGATGCAACAATGTATTCAGCTTCAGTGGTGGAATCCGCAACGGTGTCTTGCTTGGAACATTTCCAAGAGACAGCCGCACCATTTAGCATTAATACAAAACCAAAGGTCGATTTCGAATCATCTACGTCACATTGGAAGCTAGATTCAGTGTAGCCTTCCAATTTTAATTCTCCACCCCCATAGACCATGAACAAATTCTTAGTCCTTCTCAAGTACTTAAGAATATCTTTCACGGCTTTCCAACGCATTGGACCAGGGTTTGCCTGATATCTGCTAGTAACACTCAAAGCGTAAGCAACATTAGGACGTGTCGATATCATACCATACATGATACTACCAATAGTTGACGCATATGGAATACGTGTCATCATCTCTATCTCCTCATCAATTTTGGGACACATAGCTTTAGATAGAGTAACACCATGACACATTGGTAAGTATCCTCTCTTGGACTCTTCCATAGAGAATCGTTTCACAAATGGTATCGATATAAGTGACTTGGGTGAGTCCTAGCATCCTCTTTGATCTATCTCTATAGATTTGTATTCTCAATACGTAGGATGCTTCACCCATGTCTTTCATGGAGAATTTACTGGCTAACCATACTTTAGTTGATTGCAGTAATCCTACATCATTCCCAATGAGCAGGATATCATCAACATAAAGTACTAGGAATGTCACTGCACTCCCACTAACTTTCTTGTACACACATGGTTCCTCAGGATTCTTTGCAAAACCAAACTCTTTGATAGTGCTATCAAATCTGAGGTTCCAACTCCTTGATGCCTGCTTGAGACCATATATTGATCTCTGAAGTTTGCATACCTTATGTTCACTTCCTACTGATGTGTATCCCTCGGGTTGAGACATATAAATTTCTTCTTTGATGTCTCCATTGAGGAATGCAGTCTTTACATCCATTTACCATATCTCATAGTCATACCATGATGCTATGGCTAGTAGTATTCTAATGGACTTAAACATAACAACTGGTGAAAAAGTTTCCTCATAGTCAACTACTTGTCTTTGAGTATAATCTTTTACAACCAGCCTTGCTTTGAAGGTCACTACCTTCCCATCCGCCCCAAGCTTTCTTTTGTAGATCTATTTGTACCCTATGGGAACGATTCCCTCAGGTTGATCCACCAATGTCCAGACTTGGTTTGAATACATAGAGTCTATTTCTGACTGCATGGCTTCAAGCCATTTGGCTGAATCAGTATAAGATATTGCTTCTTTAAAATTCATTGGATCACATCCAACACAAGGCTCATCGTGGCCTTGTTCATGAAGAAGTGTATATCTGGCAGGTGGTCTAATAACCCTATCAGACCTTCTAGGAGCTTGTACTTCAACTACTGGTTCTTGGGAAATGGGTTCAACTTCTATAGTTGAGGGAGTATCTTGAATTTCTTCAAGTTCTATCATCTTGCCTTTTCTATCTAATAGAAATTCCTTTTCCAAAAAGGTGGCATTTCTTGAAACAAACACTTTTGCTTCATTGGGATGATAGAAATAATATCCAACAGAATTCTTTGGATATCCTACAAAGTAGCACAAAGTGGATCTACTATCCAATTTGTCTCCCACTGTCTGCTTCACGTAAGCAGGACATCCCCATATTCTCATGTAAGAATATTTGGGATTTTTTCCCATCCATATCTCATATGGTGTTTTATCCACTGCACTATTATAGACATTATTCAACAACATTGCCGCGGTTTCAAGCGCAAAGCCCCAAAACGATGTAGGCAATTCAGTGAATCTCATCATTCATCGAACCATGTCCAACAAGGTTCTCTTACAATGTTCAGAAACACCGTTCAATTGTGGTGTTGCTGGTGGAGTCCACTGTGAGAATCACATTCTCTTTTAGATAACCCAAAAATTCAGCACTCAAGTATTCTCCACCACAATCAGATCGAAGTGCCTTAATACTTCTTTCTAGCTGATTTTCTACTTCAGATCTGAATTCTTTGAACTTTTCAAATGATTCAGATTTATGTTTCATAAACATATCCATACCTCGAATGGTCATCAGTAAGGATAACGAAGTAGGATTGCCCATATTTTGTGCTAACACTTAGCGGGACACAAATATCTGTGTGGATCAAATCCAATAGACCATGCGCACGTTCCACGTTTCCATCGAATGAAGTCTTGGTCATTTTTCTTTTAGACAGGATTTACAAGCACGTAGAGAATTTATGTCCGACAACTCAAACATGCATTCTCCCACTAGCTTGTGCATCCTTCTTTGGGAAATATGACCTAGTCTAGCGTGCCATATTTGTGTGAGATTTGGATCATCTAACTCTATTTTGGTTTTTGTTGAAATCGTGTTTACTTGGACATTCACTTATCATTTCCAGAACATTTCTGGCACATATAATTTCTTATGTCCGGACTTCTTGCAGTAAAATAAATATGTTCTAACTTATCGGGCTTCGTAAGCCTTTTAAGTGTCTTTCAGAGTTTGCCTCTTATTGGGATTGTTTTTTCTTGTGAGGGTCAGAACATTTCTTTCCCTTATCTTGTGGGTCATTTTTCGTCTGACGAGAGGCCCATTAGAAAAACAACAATTCTATGTTTTATGGTGATCTCATAAGTTATAAGCGTATTGACTAGCTTTTCAAGGCTATCAACTATCTTATTCAAATTAAAGTTCACCATAACCCCGTCAAATGAGGAAGATAAAGACAACAAATTGATGTTATCTTGTAACTCATTAGGAATCACATATTCCAGGCCCACCACATTCTTAGCAAGCCCAGTCATACGTACACCATGCTCATGGGCCAAAGCCCCATCATGCATGCATGTAGTCATGAGCTTTTAAAATGGTGTGCATAGTTTCATGCACCATGCAACTCTTGCATGCGCATTCGAATGTCAGCAGCATTCAAGATTTCCTCAAACTGTCCCTACAGTTCATTTGACGTAAAAGGGAGCATGTTACACTTTAGCTTGCATACTATGGTCCTACCATCTTGCATGCTTTGTCAGTTCAACAAGACTGACATTAGTGTGTATGCTATTTTCTCTGAATTCAGAACAATTTTCCAACCAGTCTTGAAAATTAGATTCGGTTAGCTTGTTAATAACAAAATTGGATTATGTGACGAAATCGAAAAATATACTGACATGAAAACAGAATAATAGTTGCTGATTATTTTAAAATAATTTTAAGATATAAAATATGGATTTTATTTTATAAATCTCCCTCCCACTATTTTGACATTTCCACCACCCTCTGATGAAAAAGGGAAATCGTATTTTCTTAGTGAGCACGTAGAGTCCAATTAGCCAATTATAATCCCGAATAATATCAGCCAATTATAATTTCTAAAAGGTAGAAGACAATTGCATCCCTATGCAACCTCCGCGTGTTTTGCCTCACGTTTAATAAGGACCCAATAATATGACGCCGTTTATTTTCACGTGTCAAACCAACCCATCAATATTGAATTGTAGTAGACGGTCGCCATGAGTTCCCCCAATAATATGAGCCGAAGTCATGGGAGTTCCACTCAATTCACATCATATGTCCGGTGGAAGTCACAGCTTTCCGGCGTACAGGCCTCCCCAATAATATGAGCCAGACACTATCCGCGGGTAGCGATCAACATGCAACCACGGTTGATGGAAGGCAAGGAAAAATTAAACTCTTTTAATTTTTACTTTTTCGGTTTGATATAAATTTTGAATCATATTCAAAATGAGGGATTTTAATTTTAAAATTGTCTCATCATTTTAATTTAAAAATCGTGTGCCACGAGTTTGTATGTTTGCCGGATTCATGCAACTATATTATCCAATAATATACATACATGCATACTACTATATATCGCATATATCATAATATGACATTCAACAATAAATAAGGATGATCGATCGCCAACACTATTAGATCCATGTGAGCCATACATGGATATAAGTCCAAACCTAGGTGAATGCAGGGATGCAAATGCAACTATTACAAAAGCTTCCAATATTTTACATGTCTTCATCTTGATCATCGGGCCCACCATCTTCCAGTCTTGATCTCCCACTATTTCTAATGATTACATTTAAATAGCCATGGCACATAAGGGATACATCTCATGGGGTGGGAACGGGCCATAAACCAGGCTCACTTTAATAATATCAAATATTAACAAAATGAATAAAACAGTAAAATATCCTAACATACACCTAACACATTGGTCAAGGCTCTCGATCATCCTTCATGCATTTAATATCAAATATTAACATCAATTTAATTAAACAATTTAATTAATTGATTAATCATATATCTAATAATTTTATCACTAACCACCTCAATTATTAAAAGATTTAATAAATTAAATAAACTCCTTCATTTAATTTCCAATTAAATCAATAATAATTGATTTCTTGTAAAAACTCATTTTTACCATAAATAATTAAAATCATATTCTAATTATTTATTTTACAAGAAAATTATTAATTTTTCAAAAATTAATTTTCAAAAAGAAAAATTGAATCTATTTCAAAAATATCAATTTTACCCAAAAATTTGAAAAATCAGAAAATTGCACCCTAGGCCCAAACAATTCAGGCCCATCATCCAGCACGCTTCCCGAGACGATCCCGGGCAGCCGCCCGAGCTGCCCGCCCGCTGCCCGAACGTTTCGGGCAGTGGCGGCAGCCCCTGTGCGCGCTGGGCGCACAGGTGCGCGCGGCGCGTGCGGACGTTCCGCACGCCGCGCTAGCGCAGCCGCCGCGCGCTGTGCGGACGTTCCGCACAGCGCGCCAGCGCGGCCGCCGAGCGCTGTGCGGACGCTCCGCACAGCGCGCCAGCGCGGCCGCTGCGCGCCCCCGTGCGCGGCCCTGCGCGCACGGGCTGCCCGGAACAGTTCCGGGCAGAAACGAAATTTTTTTTTTTTTTTTTTTTTTTTCCCGAAAATCTGGAAAATAAATTTTCATGGTGCCATAATTTTCTGAAAAATTTTCTTGTGTGGTTAGAAATAAATTATTCAATATCAAAACCATACGATCTAGAAAAACCTTGGCTCTGATACCACTGTTGGATCTCGGTTTTCTACGCGCCCAAAAGCAGCGGAAGTTTAAAAATTTTATTTATTTTGAAAACAAAATAATTTTCTTTGGGCGCTCGTATGATTTTAACAAAACATTCATAGGGCGTCAGAAATTATACCTTTGTGAATGAATCACTGGACACCAACCGATCCGGTATAACAGATCTGGCTCTTGATGAATCCCTACGAACTTTCTTCAAAGACTCCTTTCTTCTAATCAGGTCCACGACTGGATGATTTGTTCCTCTTCCAATTTGCACTAGAAAATTGAAAGAGATTTTGCGTTGAGATAGAACACGAAAAATTCGACTCAATCTCCTAAGCCAAATTTTTCTTGTTTTGTGAAGAGATTTTCGAGAGGTCCATGGGAAGAGCCGAGAGTCTTTTTCAAATCTTGGGAATTCCAAGTCTCGAAAATCATATCCCATTATAATAAAGAAATCCCATTATTTCCTTTTTTTTTTTTAATCATCATTTACTTAATTAATTAAATTAATTAAGTAAACTAAATATTTGGAGGATTATGGTTGTGATTCTCAAAATCTCACAATCCAAATTTGTGGAGGCTCTCATTTTAGGTCAAAGAAAACTCAATAACCTAATTACCATAATTAACATTAATGGGCTTGATTAATTAATTGGGCTAGTCCAACTAATTTAATTAATTAATCAAAATCCATTAAGAACTTTAATTATTTAGTATGTTGGACTTGTACTCCTACAAGCCCATTAAATATACTTTCCACTATATTTAATTTAATATTTAATAAACTCAACATTTGAGCTTTAATAAATTAAATCAATTATAAATTCAACATTTGAATTTAATATTTAAATTATAAATTCAACTCCTTGAATTTATCACCTCCAAAATTTAATATTTAATAAACCCAACTTTTGAGTTTAATAAATTAAATTATCAATTTTATAAATTCAACTCCTTGAATTTATTCTCTCAAAATTTCATAATTCAACTTCTTGAATTTAC
Organism: Primulina eburnea; assembly: GCF_022965805.1. Taxonomy (NCBI): domain Eukaryota; kingdom Viridiplantae; phylum Streptophyta; class Magnoliopsida; order Lamiales; family Gesneriaceae; genus Primulina; species Primulina eburnea. Next base: position 83,619 of record NW_027330554.1, read on the forward strand.
TATATCAATAAATTCAACTCCTTGAATTTATTTTCTCAAAATGTAATTATCATAAATTCAACTCCTTGAATTTACTATATTATAATATAAATTCAACTCCTTGAATTTATTCTCTCAACGGGAACAAACAATCCAGTACTTGTGTGACCCTCAATGGTTCAGGGATACAGCTAGCCGTGGGTTCACAACTCTTTGTGATTCAGGACATAATCCTTTATTCGGGCTTACCCTAGTTAGCCCCATTCTTTTCATCAACACCTTGATCAAGAATGTCAGAACTCATTTCTGATTGCACCCATCGGATCATGGTAAGAGCGTCTAGTAGCATCGCCCCATGATCCCCTAGGTATCACTGATAGTGCCTGCAAGAACCAGTCGATTATGATTAGCGTACAGTACGGTCCTTTCATCTCATATATCCCGATCGAATCTGCAACCATTGGTTCATCGAGGGTTGCATAATAATTCGATAACTATGTGATAACTATAATAGTGGCATCGCGTGTACTATTTGAGAACTCCTTCTCTAACGTACATCTCGTACTCTGGCCAGAGATTCCATGCACTATTATTTCATTAGATCACATAGGATATCCACACCCGTAGGTGAGCGGTGAATCCCCGACTACAATGCACTGGCTCCTATATGTGTCGCAATTGTACCCAACCTCGCCACCTGATGACTCTCCTGGAGCCGGTAAACGAGTCAAAGCACAGCCCTAGCATATAGAGCCTCAGAGTTGTCTCGGGTCATAAGGACTAATGGTGTACAACCATAACCACGGACTTATCCTCTCGATGAATGATAACCACTTGGAAAGTCCGAGGGAGGGTTGTTCGGTATAATCATCATATGACTACCCATCTGTATGTTTGGACATCTCTATGCCCTTACCAAGAAACGCAGTACACAACATCACAGACGCTAGTCTCGAGCTCAAGCGACCTTTATCCCTGTTTTAGGCGGCTGAATCGACTAGGAACGAATTTAGAATATGCAGTGTTTACAAATGAGTTTCAATATCGAATTACGATTCATTTGTATTAAAGCATAATCAAGGACTTTATCTATGCTGCTTGCATGGGTATACAGATAAAGTATAACGAACCATGAAATAATGAATTATATTAAAATAAAGATTGTTCTTTACAACCGAGTCAATAAAATCCCTAGTCAACAGTTGACTTGCAGGGCATCTACTCTAACATTACCTAGCTAGTGGTGGGCCTTATTTTGAAGGAAATATTCAAGGATTTGGAGGAGGAGCTTGTAGATCTTCATGCCTTGAAGAGCTTTGTTGTTTGACAACAAAGTTGGTGCCATTCATCAATCTTTTAAAGATTGATAGGTATAAATCTCTTAACATCCTATGTATGGTGTTATTTTGTAAATATTGCACAAAACTAAGGGGTGGCCGAAATTTCTTGATAAAATTTAAAATTTTTGACTTCCGTTGCGCTTCCGGCCACTGTAACCGGTCCGCTTTCACTTAGTCCTAGGCAACCCCAAAATAAAGTCCATAGAAATGTAAATTCAAGTTCTATTTAAGAATAGCACGCAAAAGTGTTCCCAAAGTTCTATTGACAACTTCAGTTTGCCTATCCGTTTGAGGATGACAAGTAGTAGAAAACAACAATTTTGTGCCAAGTTTAGCCCATAAAGTTTTCCAAAAGTAACTCAAGAATTTAACATCGCGACCAGAAACAATCGTCCTAGGCATGCCATATAACCTAACGACTTCTCTAAATAACAAATCCGCAATATTTGAAGCATCATTGGTTTTATGACAAGCTATAAAATGTGTCGTCTTAGAGAATCTATCCACAACAACAAAAATAGAATCCCTCCCCTTCTTAATCCTAGGCAACCCCAAAATAAAGTCCATAGAAATGTAAATCCAAGTTCTTTTGAAGAATAGCACGCAAAAGTGTTCCCAAAGTTCTATTGACAACTTCAGTTTGTCCATCCGTTTGAGGATGACAAGTAGTAGAAACAACAATTTTGTGCCTAGTTTAGCCCATAAAGTTTTCCAAACGTAACTTAAGAATTTAACATCGCGACCAGAAACAATAGTATTAGGAATGCCATGCAACCTAGCGACTTCTCTAAAGAACAAATCCGCAATGTTTGAAGCATCATCGGGTTTATGACAAGCTATGTAATTTGCCTTCTTAGAGAATCTATCCACAACAACAAAAATAGAATCCCTCCCCTTCTTAGTCCTAGGAAACCCCAAAATAAAGTCCATAGAAATGTCAATCCAAGTTCTTTTTAAGAATAGCACGCAAAAGTGTTCCCAAAGTTCTACTGACAACTTCAGTTTATCCATCCGTTTGAGGATGACAAGTAGTAGAAAACAACAATTTTGTGCCAAGTTTAGCCCATAAAGTATTCCAAAAGTAACTCAAGAATTTAACATCGCGACCAGAAACAATAGTCCTAGTCATGTCATGCAACCTAACGACTTCTCTAAAGAACAAATCCGCAATGTTTGAAGCATCATCGGTTTTATGACAAGCTATAAAATGTGCCATCTTAGAGAATCTATCCACAAAAACAAAAATAGAATCCCTCCCCTTCTTATTCATAGGCAACCCCAAAATAAAGTCCATAGAAATGTCAATCCAAGTACTTTTTAAGAATAGCACGCAAAAGTGTTCCCAAAGTTCTATTGACGACTTCAGTTTGTCCATCCGTTTGAGGATGACAAGTAGTAGAAAACAACAATTTTGTGCCAAGTTTAGCCCATAAAGTCTTCCAAAAGTAGCTCAAGAATTTAACATCACGACCAGAAACAATAGGCCTAGGCATGCCATGCAACCTAGCGACTTCTCTAAAGAACAAATCCGCAATGTTTGAAGCATCATCGGTTTTATGACAAGCTATAAAATGTGCCATCTTAGAGAATCTATCCACAACAACAAAAATAGAGTCTCTCCCCTTCTTAGTTCTAGGCAACCCCAAAATAAAGTCCATAGAAATGTCAATCCAAGTTCTTTTTAAGAATAGCACGCAAAAGTATTCCCAAAACTCTATTGACAACTTCAGTTTGTCCATCCGTTTGAGAATGTCAAGTAGTAGAAAACAACAATTTTTTGCCAAGTTTAGCCAATAAAGTATTCCAAAAGTAACTCAAGAATTTAACATCGCGACCAGAAACAATAGTCCTAGGCATGCCATGCAACCTAACAACTTCTCTAAAGAACAAATCCGCAATGTTTGAAGCATCATCGGTTTTATGACAAGCTATAAAATGTGCCATCTTAGAGAATCAATCCACAACAACAAAAATAGAATCCTTCCCCTTCTTAGTCCTAGGCAACCCCAAAATAAAGTCCATAGAAATGTTAATCCAAGTTCTTTTTAAGAATAGGACGCAAAAGTGTTCCCAAAGTTCTATTGACGACTTCAGTTTGTCCATCCGTTTGAGGATGACAAGTAGTAGAAACAACAATTTTGTGCCTAGTTTAGCCCATAAAGTCTTCCAAACGTAACTTAAGAATTTAACATCGCGACCAGAAACAATAGTATTAGGAATGCCATGCAACCTAGCGACTTCTCTAAAGAACAAATCCGCAATGTTTGAAGCATCATCGGGTTTATGACAAGCTATGTAATTTGCCTTCTTAGAGAATCTATCCACAACAACAAAAATAGAATCCCTCCCCTTCTTAGTCCTAGGCAACCCCAAAATAAAGTCAATAGAAATGTCAATCCAAGTTCTTTTTAAGAATAGCACGCAAAAGTGTTCCCAAAGTTCTACTGACAACTTCAGTTTATCCATCCGTTTGAGGATGACAAGTAGTAGAAAACAACAATTTTGTGCCAAGTTTAGCCCATAAAGTATTCCAAAAGTAACTCAAGAATTTAACATCGCGACCAGAAACAATAGTCCTAGTCATGTCATGCAACCTAACGACTTCTCTAAAGAACAAATCCGCAATGTTTGAAGCATCATCGGTTTTATGACAAGCTATAAAATGTGCCATCTTAGAGAATCTATCCACAAAAACAAAAATAGAATCCCTCCCCTTCTTATTCATAGGCAACCCCAAAATAAAGTCCATAGAAATGTCAATCCAAGTACTTTTTAAGAATAGCACGCAAAAGTGTTCCCAAAGTTCTATTGACGACTTCAGTTTGTCCATCCGTTTGAGGATGACAAGTAGTAGAAAACAACAATTTTGTGCCAAGTTTAGCCCATAAAGTCTTCCAAAAGTAGCTCAAGAATTTAACATCACGACCAGAAACAATAGTCCTAGGCATGCCATGCAACCTAGAGACTTCTCTAAAGAACAAATCCGCAATGTTTGAAGCATCATCGGTTTTATGACAAGCTATAAAATGTGCCATCTTAGAGAATCTATCCACAACAACAAAAATAGAGTCTCTCCCCTTCTTAGTTCTAGGCAACCCCAAAATAAAGTCCATAGAAATGTCAATCCAAGTTCTTTTTAAGAATAGCACGCAAAAGTGTTCCCAAAACTCTATTGACAACTTCAGTTTGTCCATCCGTTTGAGAATGTCAAGTAATAGAAAACAACAATTTTTTGCCAAGTTTAGCCAATAAAGTATTCCAAAAGTAACTCAAGAATTTAACATCGCGACCAGAAACAATAGTCCTAGGCATGCCATGCAACCTAACAACTTCTCTAAAGAACAAATCCGCAATGTTTGAAGCATCATCGGTTTTATGACAAGCTATAAAATGTGCCATCTTAGAGAATCAATCCACAACAACAAAAATAGAATCCTTCCCCTTCTTAGTCCTAGGCAACCCCAAAATAAAGTCCATAGAAATGTTAATCCAAGTTCTTTTTAAGAATAGGACGCAAAAGTGTTCCCAAAGTTCTATTGACTACTTCAGTTTGTCCATCCGTTTGAGGATGACAAGTAGTAGAAAACAACAATTTTGTGCCAAGTTTAGCCCAAAAAGTCTTCCAAAAGTAACTCAAGAATTTAACATCGCGACCAGAAACAAAAGTCCTAGGCATGCCATGCAACCTAACGACTTCTCTAAAGAACAAATCCGCAATGTTTGAAGCATCATCGGTTTTATGACAAGCTATAAAATGTGCCGTCTTAGAGAATCTATCCACAACAACAAAAATAGAATCACTCCCCTTCTTAGTCCTAGGCAACCCCAAAATAAAGTCCATAGAAATGTAAATTCAAGTTCTATTTAAGAATAGCACGCAAAAGTATTCCCAAAGTTCTATTGACAACTTCAGTTTGTCTATCCGTTTGAGGATGACAAGTAGTAGAAAACAACAATTTTGTGCCAAGTTTAGCCCATAAAGTTTTCCAAAAGTAACTCAAGAATTTAACATCACGACCAGAAACAATAGTCCTAGGCATGCCATGCAACCTAACGACTTCTCTAAAGAACAAATCCGCAATGTTTGAAGCATCATCGGTTTTATGACAAGCTATAAAATGTGCCGTCTTAGAGAATCTATCCACAACAACAAAAATAGAATCCCTCCCCTTCTTAGTCCTAGGCAACCACAAAATGAAGTCCATAGAAATGTAAATCCAAGTTTTTCTGAAGAATAGCACGCAAAAGTGTTCCCATAGTTCTATTGACAACTTCGGTTTGTCCATCCGTTTGAGGATGACAAGTAGTAGAAACAACAATTTTGTGCCTAGTTTAGCCCATAAAGTCTTCCAAAAGTAACTTAAAAATTTAACATCGCGACCAGAAACGATAGTCCTAGGCATGCCATGCAACCTAGCGACTTCTCTAAAGAACAAATCCGCAATGTTTGAAGCATCATCGGGTTTATGACAAGCTTTATAATTTGCCTTCTTAGAGAATCTATCCAAAACAACAAAAATAGAATCCCTCCCCTTCTTAGTCCTAGGCAACCCCAAAATAAAGTCCATAGAAATGTCAATCAAAGTTCTTCTTAAGAATAGCAAGCAAAAGTGTTCTCAAAGTTCTATTGACAACTTCAGTTTGTCCATCAGTTTGAGGATGACAAGTAGTAGAAAACAACAATTTTGTGCCAAGTTTAGCCCATAAAGTCTTCCAAAAGTAGCTCAAAAATTTAACATCACGACCAGAAACAATAGTCCTAGGCATGCCATGCAACCTAGCGACTTCTCTAAAGAACAATTCCGCAATGTTTGAAGCATCATCGGTTTAATGACAAGCTATAAAATGTGCCATCTTAGAGAATCTATCCACAACAACAAAAATAGAATCCCTCCCCTTCTTAGTCCTAGGCAACCCCAAAATAAAGTCCATAGAAATGTCAATCCAAGTTATTTTTAAGAATATCACGCAAAAGTGTTCCCAAAGTTCTATTGACAACTTCAGTTTGTCCATCCGTTTGAGGATGACAAGTAGTAGAAAAGAACAATTTTGTGCCAAGTTTAGCCCATAAAGTCTTCCAAAAGTAACTCAAGAATTTAACATCGCGACCAGAAACAATTGTCCTAGGCATGCCAGGCAACCTAGCGACTTCTCTAAATAACAAATCCGCAATGTTTGAAGCATCATCGGTTTTATGACAAGCTATAAAATGTGCCATCTTAGAGAATCTATCCACAACAACAAAAATAGAATCCCTCCCCTTCTTAGTTAGGCAACCACAAAATAAAGTTCATAGAAATGTAAATTCAAGTTCTATTTAAGAATAGCACACAAAAGTGTTCCCAAAGTTCTATTAACAACTTCAGTTTGTCTATCCGTTTGAGGTTGACAAGTAGTAGAAAACAACAATTTTGTGCCAAGTTTAGCCCATAAAGTTTTCCAAAAGTAACTCAAGAATATAACATCGCGACCAGAAACAATAGTCCTAGGCATGCCATGCAACCTAACGACTTCTCTAAAGAACAAATCCGCAATGTTTGAAGCATCATCGGTTTTATGACAAGCTATAAAATGTGCCGTCTTAGAGAATCTATCCACAACAACAAAAATAGAATCCCTCCCCTTCTTAGTCCTAGGCAACCCCAAAATAAAGTCCATAGAAATATAAATTCAAGTTCTATTTAAGAATAGCACGCAAAAGTGTTCCCAAAGTTCTATTGACAACTTCAGTTTTTCTATCCGTTTGAGGATGACAAGTAGTAGAAAACAACAATTTTGTGCCAAGTTTAGCCCATAAAGTTTTCCAAAAGTAACTCAAGAATTTAACATCGCGACCAGAAACAATAGTCCTAGGCATGCCATGCAATATAACGACTTCTCTAAAGAACAAATCCGCAATGTTTGAAGCATCATCGATTTTATGACAAGCTATAAAATGTGCCGTCTCGGAGAATCAATCCACAACAACAAAAATAGAATCCCTCCCCTTCTTACTCCTAGGCAACCCCAAAATAAAGTCCATAGAAATGTAAATCCAAGTTCTTCTGAAGAATAGCACGCAAAAGTGTTCCCAAAGTTCTATTGACAACTTCAGTTTGTCCATCCGTTTGAGGATGACAAGTAGTAGAAACAACAATTTTGTGCCTAGTTTAGCCTATAAAGTTTTCCAAAAGTAACTTCAGAATTTAACATCGCGACCAGAAACAATAGTCCTAGGCATGCCATGCAACCTAGCGACTTCTCTAAAGAACAAATCCGCAATGTTTGAAGCATCATCGGGTTTATGACAAGCTATATAATTTGCCTTCTTAGATAATCTATCCACAACAACAAAAATAGAATCCCTCCCCTTCTTAGTCCTAGGCAACCCCAAAAAAAAGTCCATAGAAATGTCAATCAAAGTTCTTCTTAAGAATAGCACGCAAAAGTGTTCCCAAAGTTCTATTGACAACTTCAGTTTGTCCATCCGTTTGAGGATGACAAGTAGTAGAAAACAACAATTTTGTGCCAAGTTTAGCCCATAAAGTTTTCCAAAAGTAACTCAAGAATTTAACATCACGACCAGAAACAATAGTCCTAGGCATGCCATGCAACCTAACGACTTCTCTAAAGAACAAATCCGCAATATTTGAAGCATCATCGGTTTTATGACAAGCTATAAAATGTGCCGTCTTAGAGAATCTATCCACAACAACAAAAATAGAATCCCTCCCCTTCTTAGTCCTAGGCAACCACAAAATAAAGTCCATAGAAATGTAAATCCAAGTTTTTCTGAAGAATAGCACGCAAAAGTGTTCCCATAGTTCTATTGACAACTTCGGTTTGTCCATCCGTTTGAGGATGACAAGTAGTAGAAACAACAATTTTGTGCCTAGTTTAGCCCATAAAGTCTTCCAAAAGTAACTTAAAAATTTAACATCGCGACCAGAAACGATAGTCCTAGGCATGCCATGCAACCTAGCGACTTCTCTAAAGAACAAATCCGCAATGTTTGAAGCATAATCGGGTTTATGACAAGCTTTATAATTTGCCTTCTTAGAGAATCTATCCACAACAACAAAAATAGAATCCCTCCCCTTCTTAGTCCTAGGCAACCCCAAAATAAAGTCCATAGAAATGTCAATCAAAGTTCTTCTTAAGAATAGCAAGCAAAAGTGTTCCCAAAGTTCTATTGACAACTTCAGTTTGTCCATCAGTTTGAGAATGACAAGTAGTAGAAAACAACAATTTTGTGCCAAGTTTAGCCCATAAAGTCTTCCAAAAGTAGCTCAAAAATTTAACATCACGACCAGAAACAATAGTCCTAGGCATGCCATGCAACCTAGCGACTTCTCTAAAGAACAATTCCGCAATGTTTGAAGCATCATCGGTTTAATGACAAGCTATAAAATGTGCCATCTTAGAGAATCTATCCACAACAACAAAAATAGAATCCATCCCCTTCTTAGTCCTAGGCAACCCCAAAATAAAGTCCATAGAAATGTCAATCCAAGTTATTTTTAAGAATAGCACGCAAAAGTGTTCCCAAAGTTCTATTGACAACTTCAGTTTGTCCATCCGTTTGAGGATGACAAGTAGTAGAAAAGAACAATTTTGTGCCAAGTTTAGCCCATAAAGTCTTCCAAAAGTAACTCAAGAATTTAACATCGCGACCAGAAACAATTGTCCTAGGCATGCCAGGCAACCTAGCGATTTCTCTAAATAACAAATCCGCAATGTTTGAAGCATCATCGGTTTTATGACAAGCTATAAAATGTGCCATCTTAGAGAATCTATCCACAACAACAAAAATAGAATTCCTCCCCTTCTTAGTCTAGGCAACCACAAAATAAACTTCATAGAAATGTAAATTCAAGTTCTATTTAAGAATAGCACGCAAAAGTGTTCCCAAAGTTCTATTAACAACTTCAGTTTGTCTATCCGTTTGAGGATGACAAGTAGTAGAAAACAACAATTTTGTGCCAAGTTTAGCCCATAAAGTTTTCCAAAAGTAACTCAAGAATATAACATCGCGACCAGAAACAATAGTCCTAGGCATGCCATGCAACCTAACGACTTCTCTAAAGAACAAATCCGCAATGTTTGAAGCATCATCGGTTTTATGACAAGCTATAAAATGTGCCGTCTTAGAGAATCTATCCACAACAACAAAAATAGAATCCCTCCCCTTCTTAGTCCTAGGCAACCCCAAAATAAAGTCCATAGAAATGTAAAATTCAAGTTCTATTTAAGAATAGCACGCAAAAGTGTTCCCAAAGTTCTATTGACAACTTCAGTTTGTCTATCCGTTTGAGGATGACAAGTAGTAGAAAACAACAATTTTGTGCCAAGTTTAGCCCATAAAGTTTTCCAAAAGTAACTCAAGAATTTAACATCGCGACCAGAAACAATAGTCCTAGGCATGCCATGCAATATAACGACTTCTCTAAAGAACAAATCCGCAATGTTTGAAGCATCATCGGTTTTATGACAAGCTATAAAATGTGCCGTCTTAGAGAATCTATCCACAACAACAAAAATAGAATCCCTCCCCTTCTTACTCCTAGGCAACCCCAAAATAAAGTCCATAGAAATGTAAATCCAAGTTCTTCTTAAGAATAGCACGCAAAAGTGTTCCCAAAGTTCTATTGACAACTTCAGTTTGTCCATCCGTTTGAGGATGACAAGTAGTAGAAACAACAATTTTGTGCCTAGTTTAGCCTATAAAGTTTTCCAAAAGTAACTTCAGAATTTAACATCGCGACCAGAAACAATAGTCCTAGGCATGCCATGCAACCTAGCGACTTCTCTAAACAACAAATCCGCAATGTTTGAAGCAACATCGGGTTTATGACAAGCTATATAATTTGCCTTCTTAGAGAATCTATCCACAACAACAAAAATAGAATCCCTCCCCTTCTTAGTCCTAGGCAACCCCAAAATAAAGTCCATAGAAATGTCAATCAAAGTTCTTCTTAAGAATAGCACGCAAAAGTGTTCCCAAAGTTCTATTGACAACTTCAGTTTGTCCATCCGTTTGAGGATGACAAGTAGTAGAAAACAACAATTTGTGCCAAGTTTAGCCCATAAAGTATTCCAAAAGTAACTCAAGAATTTAACATCGCGACCAGAAACAATAGTCCTAGGCATGCCATGCAACCTAACGACTTCTCTAAAGAACAAATCCGCAATGTTTGAAAGCATCATCGGTTTTATGACAAGTTATAAAATGTGCCATCTTAGAGAATCTATCCACAACAACAAAAATGGAATCCCTCCCCTTCTTAGTCCTAGGAAACCACAAAATAAAGTCTATACAAATGTCAATCCAAGTTCTTCTTAAGAATAGCACGCAAAAGTGTTCCCAAAGTTCTATTGACAACTTCAGTTTGGCCATCCGTTTGAGGATGACAAGTAGTAGAAAACAACAATTTTGTGCCAAGTTTAGCCCATAAAGTTTTCCAAAAGTAACTAGAGAATTTAACATCACGACCAGAAACAATAGTCCTAGGCATGCCATGCAACCTAACGACTTCTCTAAAGAACAAATCCGCAATGTTTGAAGCATCATCGGTTTTATGACAAGCTATAAAATGTGCCGTCTTAGAGAATCTATCCACAACAACAAAAATAGAATCCCTCCCCTTCTTAGTCCTAGGCAACCCCAAAATAAAGTCCATAGAAATGTCAATCCAAGTTCTTTTTAAGAATAGCACGCAAAAGTGTTCCCAAAGTTCTATTGACAACTTCAGTTTGTCCATCCGTTTGAGGATGACAAGTAGTAGAAAACAACAATTTTGTGCCAAGTTTAGCCCATAAAGTCTTCCAAAAGTAACTCAAGAATTTAACATCGCGACCAGAAACAATAGTCCTAGGCATGCCATGCAACCTAGCGACTTCTCTAAAGAACAAATCCGCAATGTTTGAAGCATCATCGGTTTTATGACAAGCTTATAAATGTGCCTTCTTAGAGAATCTATCCACAACAACAAAAATAGAATCCCTCCCCTTCTTAGTCCTAGGCAACCCCAAAATAAAGTCCATAGAAATGTCAATCCAAGTTCTTTTTAAGAATAGCACGCAAAAGTGTTCCCAAAGTTCTATTGACAACTTCAGTTTGTCCATCCGTTTGAGGATGACAAGTAGTAGAAAACAACAATTTTGTGCCAAGTTTAGCCCATAAAGTCTTCCAAAAGTAACTCAAGAATTTAACATCGCGACCAGAAACAATAGTCCTAGGCATGCCATGCAACCTAGCGACTTCTCTAAAGAACAAATCCGCAATGTTTGAAGCATCATCGGTTTTATGACAAGCTATAAAATGTGCCATCTTAGAGAATCTATCCACAACAACAAAAATAGAATCCCTCCCCTTCTTAGTCCTAGGCAACCCCAAAATAAAGTCCATAGAAATGTCAATCCAAGTTCTATTTAAGAATAGCACGCAAAAGTGTTCCCAAAGTTCTATTGACAACTTCAGTTTGTCCATCCGTTTGAGGATGACAAGTAGTAGAAAACAACAATTTTGTGCCAAGTTTAGCCCATAAAGTCTTCCAAAAGTAACTCAAGAATTTAACATCGCGACCAGAAACAATAGTCCTAGGCATGCCATGCAACCTAACGACTTCTCTAAAGAACAAATCCGCAATGTTTGAAGCATCATCGGTTTTATGACAAGCTATAAAATGTGCCGTCTTAGAGAATCTATCCACAACAACAAAAATAGAATCCCTCCCCTTCTTAGTCCTAGGCAACCCCAAAATAAAGTCCATAGAAATGTAAATTCAAGTTCTATTTAAGAATAGCACGCAAAAGTGTTCCCAAAGTTCTATTGACAACTTCAGTTTGTCTATCCGTTTGAGGATGACAAGTAGTAGAAAACAACAATTTTGTGCCAAGTTTAGCCCATAAAGTTTTCCAAAAGTAACTCAAGAATTTAACATCGCGACCAGAAACAATAGTCCTAGGCATGCCATGCAATCTAACGACTTCTCTAAAGAACAAATCCGCAATGTTTGAAGCATCATCGGTTTTATGACAAGCTATAAAATGTGCCGTCTTAGAGAATCTATCCACAACAACAAAAATAGAATCCCTCCCCTTCTTAGTCCTAGGAAACCCCAAAATAAAGTCCATAGAAATGTAAATCCAAGTTCTTCTTAAGAATAACACGCAAAAGTGTTCCCAAAGTTCTATTGACAACTTCAGTTTGTCCATCCGTTTGAGGATGACAAGTAGTAGAAACAACAATTTTGTGCCTAGTTTAGCCTATAAAGTTTTCCAAAAGTAACTCAAGAATTTAACATCGCGACCAGAAACAATAGTCCTAGGCATGCCATGCAACCTAGCGACTTCTCTAAAGAACAAATCCGCAATGTTTGAAGCATCATCGGTTTTATGACAAGCTATATAATTTGCCTTCTTAGAGAATCTATCCACAACAACAAAAATAGAATCCCTCCCCTTCTTAGTCCTAGGCAACCCCAAAATAAAGTCCATAGAATTGTCAATCAAGTTCTTCTAAGAATAGCACGCAAAAGTGTTCCCAAAGTTCTATTGACAACTTCAGTTTGTCCATCCGTTTGAGGATGACAAGTAGTAGAAAACAACAATTTGTGCCAAGTTTAGCCCATAAAGTATTCCAAAAGTAACTCAAGAATTTAACATCGCGACCAGAAACAATAGTCCTAGGCATGTCATGCAACCTAACGACTTCTCTAAAGAACAAATCCGCAATGTTTGAAGCATCATCGGTTTTATGACAAGTTATAAAATGTGCCATCTTAGAGAATCTATCCACAACAACAAAAATAGAATTCCTCCCCTTCTTAGTCCTAGGAAACCCCAAAATAAAGTCTATACAAATGTCATTCCAAGTTCTTCTTAAGAATAGCACGCAAAAGTGTTCCCAAAGTTCTATTGACAACTTCAGTTTGTCCATCCGTTTGAGGATGACAAATAGTAGAAAACAACAATTTTGTGCGAAGTTTAGCCCATAAAGTCTTCCAAAAGTAACTCAAGAATTTAACATCGCGACCAGAAACAATAGTCTTAGGCATGCCATGCAACCTAACGACTTCTCTAAAGAACAAATCCGCAATGTTTGAAGCATCATTGGTTTTATGACAAGCTATAAAATGTGTCATCTTAGAGAATCTATCCACAACAACAAAAATAGAATCCCTCCCCTTCTTAGTCCTAGGCAACCCCAAAATAAAGTCCATAGAAATGTCAATCCAAGTTCTATTTAAGAATAGCACGCAAAAGTGTTCCCAAAGTTCTATTGACAACTTCAGTTTGTCCATCCGTTTGAGGATGAAAAGTAGTAGAAAATAACAATTTTGTGCCAAGTTTAGCCCATAAAGTCTTCCAAAATTAACTCAAGAATTTAACATCGCGACCAAAAACAATAGTCCTAGGCATGCCATGCAACCTAACGACTTCTCTAAAGAACAAATCCGCAATGTTTGAAGCATCATTGGTTTTATGAAAAGCTATAAAATGTGTCATCTTAGAGAATCTATCCACAACAACAAAAATAGAATCCCTCCCCTTCTTAGTCCTAGGCAACCCCAAAGTAAAGACCATTGAAATGTCAATCCAAGTTCTATTTAAGAATAGCACGCAAAAGTGTTCCCAATGTTCAATTGACAACTTCAGTTTGTCCATCCGTTTGAGGATGACAAGTAGTAGAAAACAACAATTTTGTGCCAAGTTTAGCCCATAAAGTCTTCCAAAAGTAACTCAAGAATTTAACATCGCGACCAGAAACAATAGACCTAGGCATGCCATGCAACCTAACGACTTCTGTAATGCACGAAAATTTGATTATTGTAATCTGATATGATTTATTGATTATGAATTGATGTGAGCATATCCGGGCCATTCCGAACTCGGATTTGGGCAAAGAATATGCAATGCATAGATTCGGGCCGAAGGTGCGGCGCCCGGGCGGAAGTTTATGTCCGCCCGCGCGCCATTGAATGTTGGTAGAAAGCCGAACATCTCGCGCCCGGGCGGAACTTTATGTCCGCCCGAGCGTGATTGTTTATTTTGCGAGGGCCGAGAGTCCCGCGCCCGGGCGGAACTTTATGTCCGCCCGAGCGCGAGACGTGCTGCACAAAGGAATGTGCCACGTTTTCTGAATTTGCATGTGATATATATATGAGACTCGTTCCTTCATTTGTTCAGCTGAAATGGAGTGAAGCGAAGGGACGAGCTTCAATTTTTTTTGATGTAAAGATTTTGGGTTTACGAGAGATCCGTCTAACAGAATTCAAATCCGACTGCAGTTCTGAGTTCCTTTTGCTACGGTCTACACAAGGACGTAACTTTTGTTACGTTTTGAGATGTTTTGAAAATATGATGTTGCTAGAATCAAATATGATTCTGATATGATGTTTCTGCTACTGTAGACATTGTAGAATTGAAAACAGATTAAAGAATAGATTGGTTCTGTAATTGTATGATTTTTGAAAGATATTGACTGAGATTCTATATCAGAATTGTGTTAGTATTCAGATTATGAATTGTATTGACACAGATTATGGGCTCAAGAATTATATTTGAGATTTTCAGATTGACGGGGTTATTCATATTGTATTGTTATGCCGTCGAAACATCAGTTGATTTAGATTGATCAGATATGATATTGATTGAGATTCATGGTTATACTGTTGATTTTGATCAGATTGTATACCGATTTGAGTATTGATCAGAACAGATTCTGAACTGAGATATATACTAATATTGTATTTATGTGATTTGTCATTATCAGATTGATATGGACAGATTTGACTTCGAGACTTCGTCTTCGTCAGACCGGGACGACAAAGGTATAATTCATGTGATATTTGGGAAGACATAACTCAAATCAGATTTCATTTTAGTTTCCCAACTAAATCACATACTAGACTTATTTTTTATCTTTTGATATGATTATGATTTGTTTATAAAATTGTATTTGAATCTTTTGAGATAATTATGCATTGTTTATAGATGGTTATGCATTGCATTTGAGATAGGAAAGTTTGACAGAAACAGTCAGACTTCTAGACGTTCGGTGTATCGTTACATAGGAGCAGACATCGCCTTATTGTAGATTATTCGATACAGATATGACCGAAGTCTAGGAATAAGACGTACGTCACCCCGATTGGGAGGGTAGGTGACAGACAGTGACGTCTTATTCACCCCGAGATCCCTAGAGTTATAGTTGAGTCGAGTCTAGACATGATTTGACTAGAACTGTATGCGTTTATGGATGTGGTTTCATAGATTATGAAACCCTTGTTATTGCTTTCAGTCATGATAGCATGTTTTTATGATTTGATTTGAGTAGCATGTTTAATTGATTTGGGTTGCATGCTTATTTTGAGTTGATTTCATAGATTATTAAAATCTATTGTTTTAAGTTTATTCATGATAGAATATTTGATGATTTATTTTATGTATATGCATGTTTACCATGTTTTATACTGGGATTTATTCTCACCGGAGTTATCCGGCTGTTGTCTTGTTTTGTATGTGTGCATGACAACAGGTGGGGCTGGATCGGGTCAAGAAGATGAGGAGAAAAGACGAGTTAGCGTGGTGATTCCGGACTTATTGTAGACTTGGTTTTATTACTTGAATTTAGTAACTGAACCTTAGACCTAGTTTGTACAATATTGTACTTTTATACTGAAATGTAGTTTTTATACAGAGATGTATATTATTTAGATTCCATTACCTTCCGCAGATACATTTTAAAAAGAAAAATTTTTAGACCCTGTTTATCAGAACTGATAATTAAATCCCAAATAAGATTAAGAAAATGATCAGCGTCCGGGTCCCCACAACAGGTGGTATCAGAGCGATAGATCCTTTAGATTGAGATAGTCAGAATTGATAGATCTTTTAGAATTAGATAGTAGAGAATGAGCGGGGTAGATTGAATTGTCTTCCTTGCATGTAGCATGAGATTTATGTCAATGTTGACTTGCATGTTATGTGCTAGCATGATTTACTGCTTTCCCTATTACATGTTGTTTGTATCTGAGTTGATTGCAGCATGTAATTACTAAGCCTGAATCAGAACCGAGTCTGGATCAGAGGTATATGATCAGAGGAGGGCTGAGACAGATTGTATAGATTATGTACTAATCTGATTGATTGTCAGATATACCGCCTCGAAGAATTTCAGAAAAGGGCAGTACTTCGTCTGAACAGATGGATGCATCAGAAACTCAGATAGAAGTAAAGATGAAAGAATTTCAGTTATTGCAGCCGCCGATTCTGAATGGTATCGAGACGTCCGAAGATTGTCAGAACTGGTTTGATGACATAGAAATACTGTTCGACTTACTTGATTGTACAGATGAACAGAGAGTTAAAATGGTACCTTATCAGTTACGAGAAGCCGCCAGGAGTTGGTGGATTACCAGTAGAAGAATGTGGGAACAGAGAGGTACAGTGATTTCGTGGGAAATATTCAGAACTGAATTTTATCGACGATTTTTCTTAGCCTCGTACCGGGAGGACAAGAAAGCAGAGTTTGAGAATTTGAGCCAAGGACAGTTGAATATTGATGAATATACCGCCAAATTCTCTACTCTACTGCATTTTGCTCCTCAGATTGCTGGAAATGATGAAACTGTAGCGAATCAGTTCATCAGAGGGTTGAATTCGGAGGTAGTTGCATTTAAGAATCTGCAGCAACCTTACCATTTTGCTGACATCCTTAGTAGAGCGAAGAGAGCTGAGGCGAGTCTGATTAGAAAGCTAGGGAGGTTGTATGTGAAGCAGCCCCAGACACAGCAATCCCCTCTCAGAATTGATCGCGGCAGTACGAGTGGAAAGCAAGATTTGCTGAAAGCTCGGAAGAAACTATTCAAGAAAATAGGAAGCGATTTATCTAGCTCCAGCGTTTCTGGTCCAAGCCATACTGGAGTGTATTGCATGAGTTGCGTAGGGAGACATCCCACCGAGAAATGCAAGGGAGTGACTGGTAGATGTAACATTTGTGGACAGCCGGGACACTTTATGATTCTATTGCATATGTATTGTTATATACTAATGCATTTGTTAAGAATATCTTTGACTGAGTTGCATGGAGATATGCTGTATCTGTTGGTTGTGTATGTACTGTAGTATTGATGTCCTTGCTTGTTGAGGAAATGTTGATATCAGAGATTTCTGTATATAGTGTATGCTACAGTAAGATAAGAATGAAATAGAGATAGATTATGATGTACTTGTGTTTTCTGATTTGAACGCATTGTTGATATATATATGCTGAACAAGTACAGACAGATTGTTGAAATTGTTCCAGAAATAGTAAGATTCGGACCAGAGATGACTGATCAGTGGAGATACCACGATAAGGATTCTAGATTTAGAATTCTTTGATATTTGTATTGTATATGACTCGATTAGTACAGAAAGGAGCAGATTGCATCCTTATGTATTCAGTAGATCCACTGAAATCGAGCCTAGCATTGGCAGATTTGCCAGTGATATATGAGTTGGCTGATATTTGCCTAGATAAGATTTCAGATTTGTGTGATGTCAAAAAGATAGACTTCAGAAATTGAATGGAGATTAGGTATAGTTTGTATGCTAGATTCAGTACAGAATGATATTGAATATACAGAATAATAAATACCGAATTGAAAAGTTGAATATCTGGAGATGGTAGTGAATATTCTGAGAATTAGAATTATTGTATACAGAAATTATTCAGATAAGAATTCCGCTTGAAACATATTGTATTCAGAGTAAGTGATATCTGAAATTAGTATACAGATTGACCTTGACACAGATGAGATTGTGATCAGGGGCTGATAACGATATCGATGTCAGAAAGATCAGAAATTTCAGAAATGTCAGAATTGTCAGAAATGTATTTTGTCTGATTTGGCGGATTATTTTATTCGATTATTGCTTTATATATGCTGAATATTTTTATTGTTCTAAATCAGTATTCGTGATATCTTATATTGGTTGGGAGCACATTTTAATTGCAGATGAGATATAGCAGTTGATCAGAATGACCTAAAGATATTTACTAGAACTAGTTGTTTTATGAGTTCACTGAACTCACTAGATCTGTATAGGTTACTGATATTTTGTATCTGATTTGATATTACTATTGTTTTGAATCCGTATATGATACAGATTGTTGTGAACCGTTGAGAATTTATACAGTTCAATTGTATCAGAGTTGTTTTCGAGAGGTACAGCTATTCAGAAATGCGATCAAAATGTTCAGAGCTTGATTGATAATCAGAATGGAGCATGGATCAGAATAACAGATATATGATTTTGTGTTTTGTATGAATTGACTAGCTTGTGATATCAGAATGTTTCGGTATTGTATAACAGAATTGATATTGATAGTCAGAGCCGAATACCAGGTAGGTATTTCTTCTTTAGTTTTATTATTAACTGATTGTTACGCCGAATAGTTCGAAGTTGAAATCACAGATAGTGTCAGAAATGCGCTGTAGTGACTTCAGTTGTCATGTTTGTGACTGAGAATGTATGATATTCGAACACACAGTTTTGATATAGACAGATTAAGTCAGTTGTGACAGAAATTATACTGAAATACGAACAGAATTGGTACCGATATGTCTAAATTGCCAATAGATGAAGACAGAAATCAGAAGATTATTACAGATGTGTATGTTTCTGAATAGAAATGGGAGTGCATTTCTATGGCTTTCGTAATGAAATTACCGCCATTTTCTCCAGATTGAAATATGATATGATTGTGATTGACAGATTGTTCAATCTATATTTATCAGTTTGTACAAAATGATGTACAAACATGAGCAAATGACACAGATTGATGTCAAAGAAATGATCAGATTGCACAGAATGTGGCAATAAAATGTATCAGATTGTGATTGTGATTTATTTTGCACATATGGCAGAATATACCATACGTTATTTCGCAGATTTTTCACCGATTGACGAATAGCCAGAGTGTACTATGCAGATATGGAAGATATCCAGAGAGCGGTAGTGCTGGATGTTAGCACTAGTTGACATGAGGTATTGTTACTTTATGGGTGATTGTGTGGTGATAGCTATCAAAAGAGTACGGAGATAGTTACAGAAGACACATTGTACAGTGAGTACTACAGAGTCCTTATAAAGAAGATTCAGAAAGGAATTAAGATAGATCAGAAATGATAGATTGGATAAACCAACATCGGATGATGATGCTTGGTATTTGTAGTGGAAGATTGAATATATCCTTGATTGGGATAAACAGATTGAACAACGACTGTTGGTATTGTTTTATTGAACTGTGATTGGTTTATACAGATGTTGTATAACCAATATGGCAAGATTGTTTCTGTCAGAGTTCATTTAAGAAGTATTATGATAGTATACTTCATGAAGTCTTATTCCAGATTTGGAATCAGAGGTTGATACAAGAAAGAGATTTCAGAATGGATTCATTGAGATGAGAGTTTGATTTAAACTCTGTTATACATTTCTTCTGATATATCTGAATTGATTGATTGTGAGTTCGAGGACGAACTCAGGTCTAAGATGGGGAGAAATGTAATGCCCGAAAATTTGATTATTGTAATCTGATATGATTAATTGATTATGAATTGATGTGAGCATAGCCGGGCCATTCCGAACTCGGATTTGGGCAAAGAATATGCAATGCATAGATTCGGGCCGAAGGTGCGGCGCCCGGGCGGAAGTTTATGTCCGCCCGAGCGCCATTGAATGTTGGTAGAAAGCCGAGCATCTCGCGCCCGGGCGGAACTTTATGTCCGCCCGAGCGCGATTGTTTATTTTGCGAGGGCCGAGAGTTCCGCGCCCAGGGCGGAACTTTATGTCCGCCCGAGCGCGAGACGTGCTGCTCAAAGGAGTGTGCCACGTTTTCTGAATTTGCATGTGATATATATATATATATATGAGACTCGTTCCTTCATTTGTTCAGCTGAAATGGAGAGAAGCGAAGGGACGAGCTTCAATTTTTTTTGACGTAAAGATTTTGGGATTACGAGAGATCCGTCTATCAGAATTAAAATCCGACTGCAGTTCTGAGTTCCTTTTGCTACGGGCTACACAAGGACGTAAGTTTTGTTACGTTTTGAGATGTTTTAAAAATATGATGTTGCTAGAATCAAATATGATTCAGAAATGATGTTTCTGCTACCGTAGACATTGTAGAATTGAAAACAAATTAAAGAATAGATTGGTTCTGTAATTGTTATGATTTTTGAAAGATATTGACTGAGATTCTATATCAGAATTGTGTTAATATACAGATTATGAATTGTATTGACACAGATTATGGGCTCTAGAATTATATTTGTGATGTTCAGATTGACGGGGTTATTCAGATTGTATTGTTATGCCGTCGAAACATCAGTTGATTTAGATTGATCAGATATGATATTGATTGAGATTCATGGTTATACTGTTGATTTTGATCAGATTGTATACCGATTTGAGTATTGATCAGAACAGATTCTAAACTGAGATATATACTAATATTGTATTTATGTGATTTGTCATTATCAGATTGATATGGACAGATTTGACTTCGAGAGTTCGTCTTCGTCAGACCGGGACGACAAAGGTATAATTCATGTGATATTTGGGAAGACATAACTCAAATCAGATTTCATTTTAGTTTCCCAACAAAATCACATACTAGACTTATTGTTTATCTTTTGATATTATTATGATTTGTTTATAGAATTGTATTCGAATCTTTTGAGATAATTATGCATTGTTTATAGATGATTATGCATTGCATTTGAGATAGGAAAGTTTGACAGAAATAGTCAGACTTCTAGACGTTCGGTGTATCGTTACATAGGAGCAGACATCGCCTTATTGTAGATTATTCGATACAGATATGACCGAAGTCTAGGAATAAGACGTACGTCACCCCGATTGGGAGGGTAGGTGACAGACAGTGACGTCTTATTCACCCCGGGATCCCTAGAGTTATAGTTGAGTCGAGTCTAGACATGATTTGACTAGAACTGTATGCGTTTATGGATGTGGTTTCATAGACTATGAAACCCTTTGTTATTGCTTTCAGTCATGATAGCATGTTTTTATGATTTGATTTGAGTAGCATGTTTAATTGATTTGGGTTGCATGCTTATTTTGAGTTGATTTCATATATTATGAAATCTATTGTTTTAAGTTTATTCATGATAGAATATTTCATGATTTATTTTATGTATATGCATGTTTACCATGTTTTATAATGGGATTTATTCTCACCGGAGTTATCCGGCTGTTGTCTTGTTTTATATGTGTGCATTACAACAGGTGGGGCTGGATCGGGGTCAAGAAGATGAGGAGAAAAGACGAGTTAGCGTGGTGATTCCGGACTTATTGTAGACTTGGTTTTATTACTTGAATTTAGTAACTGAACCTTAGACCTAGTTTGTACAATAATTTACTTTTATACTGAAATGTAGTTTTTATACAGAGATGTATATTATTTAGACTCCATTACCGTCCGCAGATACATTTTAAAAATAAAAATTTTTAGACCCTGTTTATCAGAACTGATAATTAAATCCCAAATAAGATTAAGAAAAAGATCAGCGTCCGGTTCCCCACAACTTCTCTAAAGAACAAATCCGCTGTAATGCCCAAGAAAGGTCGTAGAATTAATCAGATAAGATTAATGTAATGTCCCAAGACTTGTAGAATTGATCAGATAAGATTATGGGAGGTTGCACGGACCAAAAATATAATTCTTAGAAGTTTGCACAACCACACCCGCGGTGCTAGCACGACCGCCCCCGCGGTGCGTGTGCAGAAAATGAAGTACAAATCCCGTAGACCCACCGCACCCGCGGTATTAGATGGAGCGCACCCGCGCTGTGACACCGCACCCGCAGTCTTGTAGGCAGCGCACCCGCGGTCAAGCTTCGGGAAAGCTGGATAAAGTCGACGAGACGGGACCGCACCCGCGGTGCATATATGACCGCACCCGCGGTGGCGACGTGCCGCGCAGAACTAAGCCACGTTTCAGACTTTGCATGCACTATATATATGAGGATTGCACGTGTTTCTCTCAGAAAAATTCAGAAAGGAGGCGAAATCTTGGAAAGAAAATCCTTACGCCTTTTAAATTTGTGATTGTGGAAGATCTGTCTATCAGAATTCAAATCCGACTTCAGTTCTGTGCTCCTCTCGACTCGAGCTACACAAGGACGTAAGCTTTGTTACGTTTTGAGATGTTTTGAAAGTATGATGTTACTAGAATTGCATGTGATTCAGATATGGTGTTTCTGCTACCGTAGGCATTGTATAATCGAAGTCAGATTTCAGATTAGAATGGTTATGCAATTGTTATGAATGAGGAAAGATATTGATTAATATCTTGATATCAGAATGGTGTATCATTGATTGTGAACATACCGGTATTGAGAGTTTGAGTTATGATATTATATATAGGATGTTCAGATTGACAGGGTTATTCAGATTGTATTGCTATGCCGTCAAAACATCAGTTGAGTTAGATTGATCAGATTCAGATATGATTTTGATTAGATTTTGATAGTATTGATATGAATCAGATTGTATCTTGTTCAGATATTGATCAGATTGTATACTGAATTGAGTATTGATCAGAACAGATTGTGAATTGAGTTATTCACTGATACTATGTATTCGATATTGTGATTTCAGATCGGATATGGACAGACTGGACTTCAAGACTTCGTCTTCCTCAGACGCGGACGACAAATGTATAATTCATGTGATATTCGGGAAGTAACAACTCAATTGAGATCACCATTTGAGTTGCCCAATAAATCACATACTATATTCTTGTTTATAGATTTGTTTATAGAACTTGTATGCAAATCTTGCTATGCTTTGTGTACAGATCATGTTGCATTGCATTGGAATGATTATGCTTGTTTACAGATTGTGTATTCATGCATTAAGATAGGGTAGTCTGGAGATCAGGCAGACTACTAGATGTTCGGCGATATCTCAGCTTAAGGGAAAATCACCGCCCCTTTGTAGACGTGGATACAGATCAGGCCGAAGTCTAGGAATAAGACGGTCAGCACCTCGATTGGGAGGGTAGGTGACAGACAGTGCCGTCTTATTCACAACGGGATCCCTAGAGTTATAGATCGAGTCAAGTCTAGACATGATTTGATTAGGACTTCATGCTTATATGGATGTGGCTCCTAGATCATGGGACCCATCGTTATTGCTTTCAGTTGTGCTAGCATGTTTTATGATTTAGATTGTTTATATGCATGTTTATCTGATTTAAGCTGCATGCTTAATTTCATAGATTATGAAATATATTGTGTTTATACATGATAGCATGTTTTATGAATTAGTTTGTTTATATACATGCTTACCATGTTTTATACTGGGATTTATTCTCACCGGAGTTATCCGGCTGTTGTCGTGTTTTGTATGTGTGCATGACAACAGGTGGGGCTGGATCAGGGTCGAGAAGATGACGAGAGAAGACGAGTTTAGCGTGGTGATTCCGGACTTACAGTAGATTGGATTTTACTACTAGAACTTTAGTAGTAAACCTTAGATTAGAAGGTTGTACATTATTGTAATTTAATACTGGATTTGTAATTTTATATACAGACATGTATAGTATTTAGAGTCCATTACCTTTCGCAGTTATAATTTAAAAAAAAAAATTTAGACCCTGTTTTATCTTAATTGATAATTAGATCTCAAAGACGATTAAGAAGATGATTAGCGTCCGGGTCCCCACAACAGGTGGTATCAGAGCGATAGATCCTTTAGTGATAGATCCTTTAGTGATAGATCCTTTAGATTGAGATAGTCAGAACTGATAGATCCTTTAGACTGAGATCGAAGAGAATGTGCGGGGTAGATGAATTTTCTTTCCTTGCATGTGTGTGCTAGCATGAGATTGATTTAATGTCGATTGACATTATGTGCTAGCATGAGACTATGTGTGTGGGGACCCGGGCTCTAACTCAATTCTTTGGGATTTAATTGGATCTTTGTTCGAAAATGTGGGTCAAAATTTTGCTTTTAACATTAATTTAAATGTATAACTAAAGCATATCATGTCTTGATATTAAATAAACAACATAATATACATACATGTCTGTTTGGTAAAATCATACGCTAGTGTTCAAATCCCAACTACAACATAAGTAGTACAAGTCAAAAGGAAAACACTAGAAATCTTCAACGCCCGTGATCTCCACGCTATCGTCAATCTCTCATCTAGCTCGAGACCCAGATCCTGCCCTACCTGTTGCCATGCACACATACAGACACGACAACAGCCGGATAACTCCGGTGAGAACATATCCCAGTATAAAACATGGATGCATGCAATGTAAATATCATGTACAAAAGCATAGCATATATCAAGCAACATGGATGCAAATCTAAACATGTAGAAGAATACAAATCTGTATTCAACATTTAACTCTTGACTCGACTCATTTCTAATCTAGGGATCCCGGTGTGAATAAGACGGTCTGTCACCTACTCAACCAATCGGGGCGACGGTACGTCTTATTCCTAGACTTCGGTCAACTCTGTATCGAGGGTCTACACATAGAGCAAATCTACTCCTATGCGTCGATACACCGAAACGTCTAGTTTTGGCCAGTCTGCCAATATCTCCTATCTCAGGACTCGTAAATCAATAAACAAGGCATTACATAATGAAATGTAATAACAATCTAGTATGTGATTTAGGGAAACTCGTATCAAGTCTGAATCGAGTTGTGCAATCCCGTGACCACATGAATTATACCTTTCGTGTCGAATAGTCGGTGTCGTAGTCGAAGTCTCGAGTTCACAATAGCCAATACAAATCTGAAATGGCATAACCAATGTGCACTTCAGTCATATACATCTCAAGCAAATCAATATACAAAGCTGAAATCGGTTTCAATAAAATTCGACGGCGTAACGACGTAGTTCTTCGAACCGGTAACACCACCATAACATGCTCAATCATAATCAACTCATAAACTCATCAACCTCAATACATAAGCTGAAATCTGTACCATCTTAGCGTAATACATGCTGGAAACTAACAATCGTAGCAAATAACATCCGTTTCTTGATGCGGTTACGAATATACCATGCTCAATACCTCAAGAACACAATATAACTAACATATTACAATTTTTCCAACATCTATAATTCGAAACATGTTGGAATTGCATAAAACTTACTTCACCTTGTATCCGTCGATGTAAGGAGTACAAATCTTACCTCGGAACACAAATCGAATAGCTAAATCTCGCACAATCACCACTCCAAGATCAAAAGAAACGGAAGCTCTCTCCTTGAAGTTCCCTCGGCCTCAGCATTCTGAAATGGAGGAGGTGAAGACACATAATCATATATGCATGACAAGAAACAAGTGGTTTATTTTTCACTTGACACGCAAGACCGCGGGTGCGGTACACTAGCAGCGCGGGTGCGCTGTGCTTTCGGCAGCCCGTCTATTTTCTGAATCTCGATCACCGCGGGTGCGGCGCTTGCATCACCGCGGGTGCGGTCTCACCACCGCGGGTGCAGTCTTGCACGCACCGCGGGTGCGGTGTTGCTTCGCACATTTCCCTCAATTTTCTATCACCTACACCGCGGGGGCGGTAGTCCTAGCACCGCAGGGGCGGTGTGGCTTCGGCCATGCTTGCTCAAACTCTCATTTTTCATGTCACGCATTCTCCTCTTCAAGTCTCACATTGATGACAACGGATAATCCTCGAGCCTTATATTTCTCCCCCTCTTAGACAGGAGTTCGTCCCCGAACTCGCAAACAATTAATCATGCAAGTATATATAAAATTTAAAAATCAAAACGGGAAGAAAGACTCACATCAGAAAAATAGCTCGGGATGCCTCTGTCTCATCTCAGACTCTGTCTCCCAAGTTGCTTCCTCGATGCCATGACGACTCCACTGAACCTTCACAAGCGGAATGGTCTTCGTTCTGAGTCGTTTTTCTTTCCGATCAAGAATCTGTATCGGTCTTTCAACGTAGCTCAAGGTCTGATCCAGCTCGGCTTCGTCAGGTTGAATGACATGAGAATCATCCGGCATATATTTGCGCAACATCGATACATGAAAAACATCATGTATACCGGACAGTGAAGGAGGAAGAGCAAGTCTGTAAGCTCGATCGCCAATCTTCTCAAGAATCTCATACGGACCGACGTATCTAGGAGACAACTTTCCTCGCTTGCCAAATCTGACAACGTCTCTGAAAGGTGAAATCTTCAGAAATACTCTGTCTCCCTGCTCGAATACTAACGGTCTGCGTCTGATATTGGCGTATTTCGTTTGCCTATCCTGTGCCGTCTTCATTCGCTTCTGAATGATCTTCACTTTCTCTGTCATCTCACGAATCATATCAGGCCCCAACACTGGTACCTCAGATATATCATCCCAGTACAACGGAGATCTGCATTTCTTTCCGTATAAAGCTTCGAACGGTGCCATCTCAATGCTAGTCTGATAGCTGTTATTGTATGAAAACTCACACAATGGCAATGAATCTTGCCAACTAGTACCAAAATCTAGTACTACAGCTCTCAGCATGTCCTCTAAAGTCTGGATAGTCCGCTCTGACTGTCCGTCTGTCTGAGGATGATAAGCAGTGCTCAGGTGTAAAGTCGTACCTAAAGCCTGCTGCAAGCTATGCAAAAGTGAGAAGTGAATCGTGGATCACGATCTGATACGATCGACTTCGGCACACCGTGCAATCTGACGACCTCTCTGACATACAACTCTGCCATCTGATCGTGTCGGTAGGTCATTCTGTACGGAATAAAGCACGCTGATTTGGTCAGTCTGTCTATCACAACCCAAATCGCGTCACAGCCCCGCGAAGATCGAGGTAACTTCGTCACGAAGTCCATGGAAATGTGGTCCCATTTCCACTCAGGAACAGACAAACTCTGAAGTAAACCTTCGGGCTTCTTTCTTTTTGCCTTCACCTGCTGGCAATTTAGGCATCTAGACACGAATTCTGCAATGTCTGTCTTCATTTGTTTCCACCAGAATTGTATCTTCAAATCATTGTACATCTTCCTGCCTCCAGGATGAATGCTGAACCGACTACAGTGTGCCTCTGACATGATCTGTCGTCTCAAATCTGAAATTTCTGGCACTACTAAGCGGTTATTCACATACAGAACAGAATCTCTAACCTGATACTCTGATTTATGACCAGCTCTGACCATATAAATCGATCTCTGCACGCTCGGATCAGTTCTCTGTGCTTCTTTGATCCTCGAAATCAGATCTGGCTCAATCTGAATCGCAGCAAGTCGCAGCGGTCTACTCTCTGTATCAAATGTCAATCCAGACAAGCAACAATCTTCTACTAAACTCGATACACCTATAGTCGACAAGGACAAAGAACATACCTTTCGACTTAAGGTGTCTGCCGCTGCATTCGACTTTCCTGGATGGTATTTGATCTCGCAATCAAAATCTTTCAGCAGATCAAGCCATCGTCGCTGCCTCATATTCAACTCTGACTGAGAAAAGAGATACTTCAGGCTCTTATGATCGGAATAGATCTCAAATTTCTCGCCATACAGATAATGACGCCAGATTTTGAGTGCAAAAACAATCGCCGCCAATTCAAGATCATGAATCGGATAACGAGTCTCGTGCGGCTTCAGCTGTCTAGAGGCGTATGCTATCACGTGCCCTCGCTGCATAAGAACACATCCTAACCCTCTGTGAGATGCGTCACAGTATACAACGAACTCACCTGTACCTGCAGGAATCGTCAAGACAGGCGCACTAGTCAGCCTCTTCTTCAGCTCTACAAAACTGGCTTCACAATCTTCGGACCACACAAATAGCATATTCTTCTGTGTCAACTGGGTGATAGGCTTCGCTATACTGGAGAAATCTCGGATAAAACGACGATAATACCCGGCTAGACCCATGAAACTGCGTATCTCAGGCACAGAAGTCGGTCTCGGCGAACTGATCACAGCCTCAACTTTACTCGGATCTACCGCAATACCATCTCCCGATATAATGTGCCCCAAGAAGACAACCTGTCTCAGCCAGAATTCACACTTGGACAGTTTGGCATACAACTGCTCTTTTCTCAAAGTCTTTAATACAATCCTCAGGTGATCTGCATGCTCAGTCAAACTCTTCGAATACACCAAAATATCGTCAATGAACACAATAACAAACTCATCTAAATAGCTCTGAAAAATACGGTTCATCAAACTCATGAAAACCGCTGGTGCATTCGTCAAACCGAAAGGCATAACAACAAACTCGTAGTGTCCATACCTGGTTCGGAATGCAGTCTTCGGAATATCAACGTCTCTAACTCTGAGCTGATGATACCCTGATCTCAAATCAATCTTCGAATATACCGAAGATCCCTGTAACTGGTCAAATAAATAGTCGATGCGCGGCAACAGATATTTGTTCTTCGCTGTTGCCTTGTTCAACTGCCTATAATCAATACACAGTCGCATCGAACCATCTTTCTTTCGAACGAAAAGCACCGGAGCACCCCAAGGAGATACACTGGGTCTGATATATCCCTTGGACAGCAGATCTTCCAACTGTGTTTTCAACTCTTTCAGCTCTATCGGTGCCATCCTATACGGAGCTCTCGAGATAGGAACACTGCCTGGCACAAGATCAATGCTGAAATCAACCTCTCGAACTGGAGGCAACCCTGGAATCTCATCTGGGAACACATCTGCAAACTCGCAAACCACTGGCAGATCTGCCACTGCTGGGCTCGACTTCAGTAAATCTACTGAATATACAAGAAAGCCCTCTGCTCCTCTCTGAAGCAGTCTACTCATAGTCAGAGCAGATACTAAGGGAATCCGAGATCTGGAACCCTTGCCGTAGAATTTCCACTCATCTGTCATCTCGGGTCTGAATCTGACAATCTTGTGGAAACAATCTACAGTGGCCCTGTACTTGGTTAACATGTCTATACCAACTATACAGTCAAAATCAGCTAAACCAAGTACTACACAATCAAGATCAATCTCATGCCCCTCAAACTGAAGCATACAGTGTCTAACAGTAGTCACAGATATCAAACCACTTCCCAACGGAGAATCTATAGACACTACTGTCGACAACGACTCAACAGGCAATGAATGTCTCAATGCAAAATGTTCAGATATAAATGTATGAGATGCCCATGTGTCAATCAACACATATGCAGGATAACCGCAAATAAAACAGCTACCTGCAATGACGTCATCTGGCGCCTCCTGCGCCTGCTCCTCTGTCAGGGCAAAAACACGTGCCTGCTGTCTGGGAGGCTGACTCACCGTCTGACTACCTCCTGGTCTCTGCTGGGTCTGTGTAGAGGGTGGCTGGAAGGAGTGTACAGAAGATGCCTGTCTCTCCATCTGTGGCGCTGGTGCTGATGATCCGGTGCTTTGGAATCGTTGTGCACCTCTCTGGGGACAAACTCTGGCGAAATGTCCCTGTTGCCTACAGATGTTGCAGCGTCCCAGAACTCCTTGACACTGCTCCGTCGCATGTCGCCCTCCGCACGAACCACAGTATGCGCCACTATACTCTGACCCCTGACCTCTCTGTCGAGATCCACTCGAACTCGATGAACTACTCCAAGATTTCTTAAACTGTTTGCCTTTAGCCTTCAGAAATTCCTTCTTACCACTACCACTAGCTTCGCTGTCAAAACGAGGAGGAGGTGGTGGAAACTGTACGGTAGTAGGCTGTGGCGGTCTCTGCCCCTGAACACCGTAGGAAGCCCCTCGCTGCCTGATCAAGCCAGCCTCGACTCCCTTCGCTCGGTTCAGTGCCTCTGAAAAAGTACTAGGCCGGCCCGTGTTCACCAAAGTAAAGACATCGGGATTCAGCCCGTTGATGAACTGATCGGCCACTGCCTCATCGTTCCCTGCCACATGCGGTGCAAATCGTAGCAGTGCAGAAAATTTAGCAACATACTCCTCAATGTTCCACTGTCCCTGCTTCAAATTCGCAAATTCAGCTCCTTTGTCTTTTCGGTAGGAGACGGGGAAGAAGCGCTGATAGAACTCATCTTTGAAGACTTTCCATGTGATATCAATGCCTCGGTGCTCCAAGGCTCTCTTCGTAGTCAACCACCAGCTCTTGGCAACCTCCTGCATCTGATGCCCTATCAGTTTCACACGTCGCTCATCAGTATATGCCAAAGACTCAAACAACATCTCGATATCGTCAAGCCAGCTCTCGCACTCTACTGCACTCTCTGTGCCCTTCAGGTTAGGCGGATGGAAAGACTGAAATCTCTTCAATAAGGTCTCCATCGGCGTAGCGGTAACATCCATTTGTGCACCGGACGTGCTACCCTGCTCTGGCTGTGGCACTCGTCTAGGCGGCATAAATCTGATTATCAAACTGATTAGTACACAACCAAAATCATCTGTCTCAGCCCTCCTCTGATCATAGACTCTGATCGAGAATCAGTTCTGATTCGGGCTTGAAATGCTGTAAATCAATTCAGATAATACAACACAACATATAATAGGGAAAGCAATAATCATGCTAGCATCTCAAAAGCAAGGAAGATGACTCGATCTACCCCGCTCATTCTATTCTATCTCAGTCTACAGAACCTACTGCTCTGATACCACCTGTTGTGGGGACCCGGGCTCTAACTCAATTCTTTTGGGATTTAATTGGATCTTTGTTCGAAAATGTGGGTCAAAATTTTGCTTTTAACATTAATTTAAATGTATAACTAAAGCATATCATGTCTTGATATTAAATAAACAACATAATATACATACATGTCTGTTTGGTAAAATCATACGCTAGTGTTCAAATCCCAACTACAACATAAGTAGTACAAGTCAAAAGGAAAACACTAGAAATCTTCAACGCCCGTGATCTCCACGCTATCGTCAATCTCTCATCTAGCTCGAGACCCAGATCCTACCCCACCTGTTGCCATGCACACATACAGACACGACAACAGCCGGATAACTCCGGTGAGAACATATCCCAGTATAAAACATGGATGCATGCAATGTAAATATCATGTACAAAAGCATAGCATATATCAAGCAACATGGATGCAAATCTAAACATGTAGAAGAATACAAATCTGTATTCAACATTTAACTCTTGACTCGACTCATTTCTAATCTAGGGATCCCGGTGTGAATAAGACGGTCTGTCACCTACTCAACCAATCGGGGCGACGGTACGTCTTATTCCTAGACTTCGGTCAACTCTGTATCGAGGGTCTACACATAGAGCAAATCTACTCCTATGCGTCGATACACCGAAACGTCTAGTTTTGGCCAGTCTGCCAATATCTCCTATCTCAGGACTCGTAAATCAATAAACAAGGCATTACATAATGAAATGTAATAACAATCTAGTATGTGATTTAGGGAAACTCGTATCAAGTCTGAATCGAGTTGTGCAATCCCGTGACCACATGAATTATACTTTTCGTGTCGAATAGTCGGTGTCGTAGTCGAAGTCTCGAGTTCACAATAGCCAATACAAATCTGAAATGGCATAACCAATGTGCACTTCAGTCATATACATCTCAAGCAAATCAATATACAAAGCTGAAATCGGTTTCAATAAAATTCGACGGCGTAACGACGTAGTTCTTCGATACCGGTAACACCACCATAACATGCTCAATCATAATCAACTCATAAACTCATCAACCTCAATACATAAGCTGAAATCTGTACCATCTTAGCGTAATACATGCTGGAAACTAACAATCGTAGCAAATAACATCCGTTTCTTGATGCGGTTACGAATATACCATGCTCAATACCTCAAGAACACAATATAACTAACATATTACAATTTTTCCAACATCTATAATTCGAAACATGTTGGAATTGCATAAAACTTACTTCACCTTGTATCTGTCGATGTAAGGAGTACAAATCTTACCTCGGAACACAAATCGAATAGCTAAATCTCGCACAATCACCACTCCAAGATCAAAAGAAAAGGAAGCTCTCTCCTTGAAGTTCCCTCGGCCTCAGCATTCTGAAATGGAGGAGGTGAAGACACATAATCATATATGCATGACAAGAAACAAGTGGTTTATTTTTCACTTGACACGCAAGACCGCGGGTGCGGTACACTAGCAGCGCGGGTGCGTTGTGCTTTCGGCAGCCCGTCTATTTTCTGAATCTCGATCACTGCGGGTGCGGCGCTTGCATCACCGCGGGTGCGGTCTCACCACCGCGGGTGCGGTCTTGCACGCACCGCGGGTGCGGTGTTGCTTCGCACATTTCCCTCAATTTTATATCACCTACACCGCGGGGGCAGTAGTCCTAGCACCGCAGGGGCGGTGTGGCTTCAGCCATGCTTGCTCAAACTCTCATTTTTCATGTCACACATTCTCCTCTTCAAGTCTCACATTGATGACAACGGATAATCCTCGAGCCTTACAATGTGTTACTGCTTTCAGATACATGTTTACCTGATTATGTGATTGGAATTGGTATTATGTATTCTTAAGTATGAATCAGATCATATTCATGATCAGCAGTAAGATGATCATGATCAGAGAAAGATTGGTACAGATTTGTAGTACTAGATTACTAATGTGTTTGGTAATCAGATGTACCGTCCAGCAGAATTCCAGAAAGAGGCAGTACTTCATATGATCAGACAGGTAGGTCAGAACCTCAGATAGACGTGTCAGAAATTCAGATGGAAACACAGTTACAGAGGTTCCAATCGTTTCAGCCGCCGGTTCTGAAGGGAAATGAGACGTCAGCAGATTGTGAAACGTGGCTTGAAGAAATAGAAATGTTATTTGAATTCCTGGATTTCACAGATGAGTGTAGAATTAGGCTTATTGAGAACCAGTTGCACGAAGCTGCCAGAAGATGGTGGTTACTCACCAAAGGAGCTTTAGAGCAGAGTCGTTCAGTGATTTCATGGAAGATTTTTAAGGTTGAGTTCTACCAAAGATTCTTCCCCGTGTCATATAGGGAGGACAGAAGTGCAGAATTTGCAAACCTAAAACAGGGTCAGATGAGTATTGATGAATACTTAGCACAGTTCTTCACCTTGTTACGTTTTGCCCCTTTTATAGCTAGAACTGATCATGCTATATCTAGTCAGTTCATTCAGGGATTAAATCCAGAAATACGTACATTGGTGAATGTGAAGCAATCGAGTAGTTTTGCTGATACCTTGAATAGGGCCAAAAGAGCAGAAACGGTTCTGATAGGACAACAGGGAGTCTCGTATGATCTTCCAACATCAAATCCACAGCAACTGCCTTCTAGAGTTGAGATTGGCAGCAGCAGTGATAGGAGGAAAGAACCATTGAAGATTAAAAAGAAACAGTTTAAGAAGTTAGGAAGTGATTCCTCTAGTTCTAGCAGTCCTAGTCCGAGCTATACCGGAGTGTATTGCAGGACGTGTGGAGGGCGACATTCTACAGAACAATGCCAAGGAGTGCTTGGTAAGTGCAATATCTGTAAGCAGACGGGACACTTTGCTAAAGTTTGTCCTCAGAGGCATTTTCGAAGATCTTAAAGCACAGAGTCATTGGTGGTAATGACTAAAGAACAGACCCAGAATTCGCAACAGGTACTATTCCTTTTATGATTATATGCATAGGTATTGATATGTACTACTGCATTATTTATGAGTATCTGTGATTGAGTAGCATGGAGATATGCTATATCTGTTGGGTCTGTGTATACTGTAGTATTGATTCCTTGGTTGTGGAGGAATATGTTGATATCAGAAATGTCTGTGACATATGATATACTACGGTTAGATAAAAATGAGATTGAACTAGATTGTGATGTACTTGTGTTATATGATTCTGATTGCAGTATTGACATGTATATGCTAAACAAGTACAGAAATATCGTAGACTGTGTGCCAGAAACGGTAAGATTCAGACCAGATCTGGCTGATAAACGGAGATTTTCCGGTGAGGATTCTAGATCCAGAATTCCTTAAATTATTGTACTGTTTATGACTCGATTATTACAAAAAGGAACAGATGATATCCTTGTGTATTCAATAGATTCATTGAAATCGAGTCTAGCAGTGACAGAATTGCTAGTAATATAATAGCTGACTGGTGTTTGCCTAGATAAGATGGCAGACGTGTTTGATATCAGAAAGGTAGATTTCAGAATTGAATCAATACCGAGTATTGCTGGTATATTAGAACATAGTACAGAATTATTGACAGGATTGATATAATTGACAGATAAAAGAACATTAGCTGAGAAATCCAGTTGATTGAGTATTTCTCTGGAAGATATTTCAGTTCTGTTTCTAAATTGATAGATTTTATGTTCAGAGGTATTCTGAAAATTATGCTTGGCATATCTATGATTTATTGATATATTGCAGCATTTGATTGATTATATTGAATATTTGAAGATTGGGTTAAATATTCAGAGAACTATGATCATTGTATACAGAAATGGGTCAGGTATTAATCCGATATGCAGTTATTGATATAGTGTTTGTAACGTCCGAAAAATCAGTCCACGTAAACCACATGCATGCAAAAATATTTTAATTGCTTAATTGTTTTATTTAATTGCTTTTAAATGCTAGCATGATGTTTATTATATGATTAAATATAGGATTGCATGATTAAATGATTATGTGACATGTTTTCATAAAATTAAAGATTTTGCACGAATATTCGATAATAGGTAGGGGGAAGAAGACCGGGGACGACCAAGACAAGAATATGTATTTTTATTTAAATAGTGGAAAGGCTTCCTAATATGATTAAAAATGATTTAATTTTCCTAAAAATATTGGAGTTCGAATTTATTTTACGAGTTGAGCTCGATTTTTCCCGGGAAGCCGGTTTTGGGCAAACAAGGAGTTTTAAAAGATCAAAAATATTATTTTGAGAAAATTTATTTTATAAACTTTTATTATTTAATTAATTAAGTGTTATTGGGCTCAATTTAATGATTTAAAGAAGGCCCAATTACCCTTAATCATACAAGCCCAAACCAAAGCCCATTTAACTTGTTAATTAATTATAAATATGCTACCTAGGTCCTTGAAACCTAATTTTTCACCTACACCAGCCGTGAAACACACACCACACACACAATTCAGATTTTCGAAATTTAGGAGGAAAGAAAAGCTTGTGTTCTTCGTCGTCCGGTCGTCCAACGTCGCACCCTCGCCGAAGATCGAATAATCGAGCGTTATAAACGCAAAGGCACGTTTCCTAAACTCTTTTAACATCATACAAATCATAATATGTTTGATTTAATTGTTTATACATGAAAAATATGTGGGTTCGATTATTTTACGGTACATTGCGTATTTTCAAAGTTTTAACGATTTCGCGCTAAATTTGAAAACGTTTTTGAATCCAACGAGTGCGCTGCCAAAGGATGATAAAAATATGAATATATTAGGGACAAAAAAATAATAAATTAATCAAAAGAACATGCTGGAACCGTGGGAGAATTTCAGAATTTGAACCGTGGGTTTTGTTGGGTTTGTCAAGGTGCAAGTTTCGGTTCTTATGCATGGGGCTATGTGGCTCGACCAGGGCTGGTTCAGGGGCAGGGGTGGTCTCGGTCTAGGGCTGGGTTGAGTCCTAGGGCGGCTAGGGTTCGAGCTTGGGGCTGGGGAAGAGTCCTCGCTGCTTAGGAGACTTCCCGTAGGGTGATGGAGTGTTGGCCGAGAATTCCAGGGGTTGTGGCTCGGTTTGGGCTGGGCTAGGTGGTCTATCAGGGTCCCAGGGAGATGGTCCAAGGTTGGGGCAGGGGCTGGAGTGGCTCGGACCGCTGATGGCTCGAACAAACATGGAGGAAGCAACTCGCGCACAGGGAGAGCATTCTTGCGCGGCTGCTGTCTTCTGATCCAGGGGGCTCGCTGCTGGGGCTGGGTGGCTTAGGTTAGGTTCATCAGGGTCCTATGGTCATGGGAAGGGGTCGGGCCAGGGGTTGGTGCGGCTGGGTTCGCTGCTGGCTCGGCTGGAAGTGGAAACGTGAGGGATGTTCTTGTAGCGCGCAGCTTGGATCTTTTGGATTCAGGTGGCTCGCTGGTGGGTTCTATGCATTGGGCTGGTATGGGTATAGTATGGGCGTGGTCTAGGCTTGGTGAGGGTCGGTGCTGGTAGATGGTTAGGGGCTATAAGGTTCCTAGAAAGGGTAGGAGTCCTAGTGCACCACTACTCTTCACACGCACACACACATGCAATATGGTGCAGATTGCAGCAGGATTTTCGAGTGTTAAGGGGCTGGTCTAGGGCTTGGGCTTGGTCAGTAAGGTCCCTAGGTGGGTTGGCTAGGTTTTGGCTCAAGGTGGCTCGGGCGTGGCTCGAGCAAATTGGGAGATGGCTCGGTAGGTTCGTTAACGTGTCAAAAACGAGATTTTAAGAACAAAAATTGAATCCATGGGTCCACGGGGGTGGCTTATGACTTGGAAGGGTAGAATAAATACTAAAAATGCTACGTTTAAAATTTGGGGTCAAAATAACGCGTTTTGGGTTTAATCGGGATTTAATCGCCGCACGGAACGCTAATTCACGAGCTAATTAAAACACCTAGTTTTAAGCTTTATAAAATTATGAAAAATTAGGTTTAAGCTTAAATAATTATTAAAAGTTTAAGTTTTTAATTTGGGAATTTTATATTAAGGTTTGGATTAATTCGGGATTAAAACGCGTTAATACGTCTTATTTAAAGATTAAATTTAAAAGTCATCGATTTAAGCCAAATAAAAATATGAGAAAATTCAAGCAAGCTTAAACAATTATTTAGAATAATACCATGTCATTAAAAGTGAGAAAAATATAAATTAGAGGATTTTTACGTCCAGGGGCAAAACGATCTTTTTACACATAGGAAAATACGAAAACGCTTGGCAGCGTCCCGAAGGATAATAATGCATGTAAAATGATATTTTATGATTTATTATGATGATTTCGATGATAATATGTATTTTTACGATTTATGGTAAAGCTGTGCAATTTATACTGTCTAAAATGCTAGTTTCTGAAAGCTGTCGTATTTTATGATTTTTAAAGAAAAGGAAAAATATTTTGAGGGACGTGAATTGACTGTGACAAAAGATATGAGTTATGATATATGATTTTGTGGGGATAACGCGAGGGGAAAAGGCCCCAGAGGGAACTCATTTACGGGAAAAGGCCCCAGAGGGAACCCATGTTTGGGAGAAGGCCCCCGAGGGAACCCGTCTATGGGAAAAGGCCCCCGAGGGAGCCCCAACGATCGTATTTCCACGGTGGAGCCTAGTGCACACCCCCGTGGGCCATGTGGAGCTAAGACTGCAGTCGACCAAAGGATAAAAGCTAGTCACTTTCAAGGATCAAACTTCACCCAAAATGATATATGATTAAAAGCTTATGATAAAAATGATTTCTATGATATATGATTTATGATGATGATTAAAGCTATTATTAAATTATTTTTTTAAGGATTTATTAATGCTTAAAGTTATTTTAAAATAATTTCACTATTTATGATTTAGTTATGCTCAAATGATTTTTAATGGTTTATTTA
Source organism: Primulina eburnea (assembly GCF_022965805.1). Taxonomy (NCBI): domain Eukaryota; kingdom Viridiplantae; phylum Streptophyta; class Magnoliopsida; order Lamiales; family Gesneriaceae; genus Primulina; species Primulina eburnea. The sequence goes on from NW_027330554.1 coordinate 121,427, forward strand.
TGTTCAAAATATTATTTTAAATAAAAATATGATTTTTAAAGGTATGTGTATGTATATGTATTATTTGTTATCCATGTTTAGAACGTGTTGAGTCCTTAGACTCACTGGGTTTGTATGATGCAGGATTTTATGATTTTGGAGGCGGTGACGATTGAGTCGATCGAGTGCAGCAGTACACACCCGAGGGCCTTTATGTTTCCGCACTAGCTAGATAGATTTATGATATAAAGATTTTGATAATGATTTTTATTAGAAATATTTTTATGCTTTATTTTTATTGTTAGCCGATGAGTTAGGATTTTAATTCATGCTCTTGAGATTTAAATTGATAAATTATTATGATTCATGATTATGTTAAATTATTTTATTCAGTAATTTAGAATTTATGATTTAAGATTATAAAAAAAAAAAAAAAAAAAAAAAAAAATCGAGGTCGTTTCATTTGGTATCAGAGCCAGGTTTTCCCAAAAGGGTTGTGTACTGTCACTTCGAGAAGCTCAAGAAATCACGCCTCAAATATGTGAGTTTTTACTGCTTTATATTTTATATGCTTAAAATTCTTTTAAATGTTTATATGATACATGTAAGTTGCATGTTGCATGTAAAAAAAAAAAAAAAATTAATGCATGTTGGTTACGTGGTTTGGACGACGTATACAGAGATGCCTCCTAGAAGGAATGTGCTTAGGACTGATGAGGGTAGACAGGAGGAGGATATCCCACAGCCTCCACCTGGTCAGGATGCTAGTGCCCGTGTACTAGCCGGTATGGCCCGTTTCTTTGAGCAACACGTAGGGAATGGAGCAATGGGTAAACCAGAGCCAGTATATGAGCGTTTCAGGAGGATGCACCCCGATGAGTTCCATGGCACTACTGATCCATTTATGGCTGAGGGATGGATTAGATCATTAGAGGTAATATTTCGTTATATGGACATGGCGGACGCCGATCGCGTTCGATGTACTATCTACCTGTTGAAAGGCGACGCTTCCTTATGGTGGGAGGGAGCGGAGCGAGGAGTGAATATGGCGACTTTGACTTGGGAAGGATTCAAGAGAGTGTTCTATGACAAGTACTTCACATCCGATGTTCGTTCTAGGCTTAAGAGAGAGTTTATGAGTCTCCGTCAGGGGGATTGGACTGTTGCCGAGTTTGTGCAGAAGTTTGATAGGGGCTGTCACTTTATGCCCTTGATTGCCAATGATCCTGCTGAAAAATTACGACATTTTCTAGATGGTTTGAGGCCGACTATCCGACGCGATGTGACACTTGTCGATCCTGCTGATTATACTACCGCCGTTGCCAGGGCTCTTAGAGCCGAGCAGTCATTGAAGGATATCGATTGGGAGATGCAGCGAAAGAGGAACCGTGCTCAGCAAGCTAATCAGAGTAATAAGAAGCCTCATACGGGACCTTCTAAGCAACCAGAACCACCAAAACCACAAGGACAACCACCTAAAGGAAATGTTCCGAAAGCTGAAGAAAAACCACTTTGCAAGGAGTGCAATCGTCCACATTATGGCAAGTGCATGTGGGGCACCTTCAAGTGCTTCAAGTGCGGGGAGTTGGGACACAAGGCTGCGGATTGCACCAAGCCTAGGCAACCCATGACCGGAAGAGTCTATGTGATGCAAGCTACAGAAGATGAGACAGAGTCGACACTACACTGATTTCGAGGTAACCTAGCTGTTTAACATTTTTCTATGCTCTTCTTGCATGAAATGTTAAATTGGGTGATGGGATTTGATTGGGATATTGAAGAACTTAGAGGAAAATAGGATGCATGCGCTACTTGAGCTAGATTTAGGAGTCGTCATTGAGAATTTTTGGGTTAGAATTGCAATTTTCAAGATTTTGAGGACTGAATTGAAAAGTAAGATTTAAGCTAGAGGTTAAGTTTGAGGTGGATGAAGGAATCTAAACTTTTCAATCATCAAGTCAAGGAAAATTTCGAGGTCGAAATTCTAATTAAGGGGGGGGGAATTGTAACGTCCGAAAAATCAGTCCACGTAAACCACATGCATGCAAAAATATTTTAATTGCTTAATTGTTTTATTTAATTGCTTTTAAATGCTAGCATGATGTTTATTATATGATTAAATATAGGATTGCATGATTAAATGATTATGTGACATGTTTTCATAAAATTAAAGATTTTGCACGAATATTCGATAATAGGTAGGGGGAAGAAGACCGGGGACGACCAAGACAAGAATATGTATTTTTATTTAAATAGTGGAAAGGCTTCCTAATATGATTAAAAATGATTTAATTTTCCTAAAAATATTGGAGTTCGAATTTATTTTACGAGTTGAGCTCGATTTTTCCCGGGAAGCCGGTTTTGGGCAAACAAGGAGTTTTAAAAGATCAAAAATATTATTTTGAGAAAATTTATTTTATAAACTTTTATTATTTAATTAATTAAGTGTTATTGGGCTCAATTTAATGATTTAAAGAAGGCCCAATTACCCTTAATCATACAAGCCCAAACCAAAGCCCATTTAACTTGTTAATTAATTATAAATATGCTACCTAGGTCCTTGAAACCTAATTTTTCACCTACACCAGCCGTGAAACACACACCACACACACAATTCAGATTTTCGAAATTTAGGAGGAAAGAAAAGTTTGTGTTCTTCGTCGTCCGGTCGTCCAACGTCGCACCCTCGCCGAAGATCGAATAATCGAGCGTTATAAACGCAAAGGCACGTTTCCTAAACTCTTTTAACATCATACAAATCATAATATGTTTGATTTAATTGTTTATACATGAAAAATATGTGGGTTCGATTATTTTACGGTACATTGCGTATTTTCAAAGTTTTAACGATTTCGCGCTAAATTTGAAAACGTTTTTGAATCCAACGAGTGCGCTGCCAAAGGATGATAAAAATATGAATATATTAGGGACAAAAAAATAATAAATTAATCAAAAGAACATGCTGGAACCGTGGGAGAATTTCAGAATTTGAACCGTGGGTTTTGTTGGGTTTGTCAAGGTGCAAGTTTCGGTTCTTATGCATGGGGCTATGTGGCTCGACCAGGGCTGGTTCAGGGGCAGGGGTGGTCTCGGTCTAGGGTTGGGTTGAGTCCTAGGGCGGCTAGGGTTCGAGCTTGGGGCTGGGGAAGAGTCCTCGCTGCTTAGGAGACTTCCCGTAGGGTGATGGAGTGTTGGCCGAGAATTCCAGGGGTTGTGGCTCGGTTTGGGCTGGGCTAGGTGGTCTATCAGGGTCCCAGGGAGATGGTCCAAGGTTGGGGCAGGGGCTGGAGTGGCTCGGACCGCTGATGGCTCGAACAAACATGGAGGAAGCAACTCGCGCACAGGGAGAGCATTCTTGCGCGGCTGCTGTCTTCTGATCCAGGGGGCTCGCTGCTGGGGCTGGGTGGCTTAGGTTAGGTTCATCAGGGTCCTATGGTCATGGGAAGGGGTCGGGCCAGGGGTTGGTGCGGCTGGGTTCGCTGCTGGCTCGGCTGGAAGTGGAAACGTGAGGGATGTTCTTGTAGCGCGCAGCTTGGATCTTTTGGATTCAGGTGGCTCGCTGGTGGGTTCTATGCATTGGGCTGGTATGGGTATAGTATGGGCGTGGTCTAGGCTTGGTGAGGGTCGGTGCTGGTAGATGGTTAGGGGCTATAAGGTTCCTAGAAAGGGTAGGAGTCCTAGTGCACCACTACTCTTCACACGCACACACACATGCAATATGGTGCAGATTGCAGCAGGATTTTCGAGTGTTAAGGGGCTGGTCTAGGGCTTGGGCTTGGTCAGTAAGGTCCCTAGGTGGGTTGGCTAGGTTTTGGCTCAAGGTGGCTCGGGCGTGGCTCGAGCAAATTGGGAGATGGCTCGGTAGGTTCGTTAACGTGTCAAAAACGAGATTTTAAGAACAAAAATTGAATCCATGGGTCCACGGGGGTGGCTTATGACTTGGAAGGGTAGAATAAATACTAAAAATGCTACGTTTAAAATTTGGGGTCAAAATAACGCGTTTTGGGTTTAATCGGGATTTAATCGCCGCACGGAACGCTAATTCACGAGCTAATTAAAACACCTAGTTTTAAGCTTTATAAAATTATGAAAAATTAGGTTTAAGCTTAAATAATTATTAAAAGTTTAAGTTTTTAATTTGGGAATTTTATATTAAGGTTTGGATTAATTCGGGATTAAAACGCGTTAATACGTCTTATTTAAAGATTAAATTTAAAAGTCATCGATTTAAGCCAAATAAAAATATGAGAAAATTCAAGCAAGCTTAAACAATTATTTAGAATAATACCATGTCATTAAAAGTGAGAAAAATATAAATTAGAGGATTTTTACGTCCAGGGGCAAAACGATCTTTTTACACATAGGAAAATACGAAAACGCTTGGCAGCGTCCCGAAGGATAATAATGCATGTAAAATGATATTTTATGATTTATTATGATGATTTCGATGATAATATGTATTTTTACGATTTATGGTAAAGCTGTGCAATTTATACTGTCTAAAATGCTAGTTTCTGAAAGCTGTCGTATTTTATGATTTTTAAAGAAAAGGAAAAATATTTTGAGGGACGTGAATTGACTGTGACAAAAGATATGAGTTATGATATATGATTTTGTGGGGATAACGCGAGGGGAAAAGGCCCCAGAGGGAACTCATTTACGGGAAAAGGCCCCAGAGGGAACCCATGTTTGGGAGAAGGCCCCCGAGGGAACCCGTCTATGGGAAAAGGCCCCCGAGGGAGCCCCAACGATCGTATTTCCACGGTGGAGCCTAGTGCACACCCCCGTGGGCCATGTGGAGCTAAGACTGCAGTCGACCAAAGGATAAAAGCTAGTCACTTTCAAGGATCAAACTTCACCCAAAATGATATATGATTAAAAGCTTATGATAAAAATGATTTCTATGACATATGATTTATGATGATGATTAAAGCTATTATTAAATGATTTTTTTAAGGATTTATTAATGCTTAAAGTTATTTTAAAATAATTTCACTATTTATGATTTAGTTATGCTCAAATGATTTTTAATGGTTTATTTATGTTCAAAATATTATTTTAAATAAAAATATGATTTTTAAAGGTATGTGTATGTATATGTATTATTTGTTATCCATGTTTAGAACGTGTTGAGTCCTTAGACTCACTGGGTTTGTATGATGCAGGATTTTATGATTTTGGAGGCGGTGACGATTGAGTCGATCGAGTGCAGCAGTACACACCCGAGGGCCTTTATGTTTCCGCACTAGCTAGATAGATTTATGATATAAAGATTTTGATAATGATTTTTATTAGAAATATTTTTATGCTTTATTTTTATTGTTAGCCGATGAGTTAGGATTTTAATTCATGCTCTTGAGATTTAAATTGATAAATTATTATGATTCATGATTATGTTAAATTATTTTATTCAGTAATTTAGAATTTATGATTTAAGATTATAAAAAAAAAAAAAAAAAATCGAGGTCGTTTCAGTGTTTATTCAGAATATGCAGTATCTGAAGATCGACTGATTTAGACAGTTAAGACAGAAAGATTAAGAATTCCAGAAATGTCAGAAATTATTATCTGCAGATTATCGTATTCTGATTATTTTTTCTCTTATTATTATATATATCTGCTGAGTATTGTCATTGTTCTACATCAGTATTTGCGATATCTTATATTGTTGGGAGCACATGTTATTTACAGATAATATATAGCAGTTGATCTGGGCAGTATGAGGATTGGTCAGATAGCCAGAATTTACAGTTGCCTGATTTTGTTATTTTATGAGTTTCTTAAACTCACTAGATCTATATAGGGTCTTTCTATTCTGAACCTGATGAGATATTACTATTATTGTGAATCGGTGTTTGATACAGATTAGTGTAAACAGTCAGACATGTGATCAGAATGTTCAGAACTTGTTTGTAATAATCAGAACAGAACATCAGTCAGATTAACAGATATGTGATTTTGTGTTGTATCAGATTGATTATTTTATGATATCAGATGTTTCAGAATTGGTTACAGATTTTGATATTGATAGTCAGAGCCGAATACCAGGTAGGTATTTCTTCTTTATTTTATGTTATTAACTGAATTGTTTATACAGAATGGTTCGAATCTGAAGTCACAGATAACGTCAGAACCGAACAGTTATGGATTCAGTTTTCATTCAGATAGTTGTGAATGTGCGTTATTCGAACAGATAGTGGTGATATAGACAAATTAGATCAGTTGTCACAGAATTGTACAGAAATGTTGGCAGAAATTGTACTGACAAGTCTGAATTGCTAACAGAAGAAGGCAAAAAGATAGAAATCAGAAGATTATTACGGATTTTGTATAGTTCTGAATAGAAATGGGGGTACATTTCTATGTTTTTCGTAATGAAATTACCGCCATTTTCTTTAGATTATGATATGATATAATTATGATTGACAGATTACTCAATCTATATCTATCAGTTTGTACCAGATTACGTACAAACAGAACTAGATGACATAGAATGATGTCAAAGAAATAATCAGATAGATTAGAATATTGAATAAGATAATATCAGATTGTGATTTTGAAGGAGTTGTACTTGTGATAGAGTATATCATAAGCTCTCTTGTGCAGATTATTCACAGATTGACAGATAGTCAGGGCGTGGTTACCAGATATTGACAGATATTTGTAGAGCATTAGTACTGGATGTTAGTACTAGTGTATATAGATTATTATCATTGTGTGACTTACTGTACGACAATAGTTATTGAGCTAGTTCAGAATGGACAGATTTAAGAAACCAATGTCGGATGATGACAATTGGTATTGGAAGATGAAGATTGATTATATCCCGGGTTGGGATAAGCAAATATGATAACAATTACAGGTAATATGGTTTTGTGATAAGCTGTAGATTGGTTTATACGGAGATTGTATAAACAACATGGCGAAATTGATTCTGTCAGAAGGATTGGAGAAGTATTATGACATTATACTTAGTGAATTCTTATTCCAGACTGGAATCAGATATGGGAGTTTGGTTTAAACTCTATTATGCATTTCTTCTGATATCTCTGAATTGATTATATGAGTTCAAGGACGAACTCCGATCTAAGAGGGGGAGAAATGTAATGCCCAAGAAAGGTCGTAGAATTAATCAGATAAGATTAATGTAATGTCCCAAGACTTGTGGAATTGATCAGATAAGATTATGGGAGGTTGCACGGACCAAAAATATAATTCTTAGAAGTTTGCACAACCGCACCCGCGGTGCTAGCACGACCGCCCCCGCGGTGCGTGTGCAGAAAATGAAGTACAAATCCCGTAGACCCACGCACCCGCGGTATTAGATGGAGCGCACCCGCGTTGTGACACCGCACCCGCAGTCTTGTAGGCAGCGCACCCGCGGTCAAGCTTCGGGAAAGCTGGATAAAGTCGACGAGACGGGACCGCACCCGCGGTGCGACGTGCCGCGCAAGAACTAAGCCACGTTTCAGACTTTGCATGCACTATATATATGAGGATTGCACGTGTTTCTCTCAGAAAAATTCAGAAAGGAGGCGAAATCTTGGAAGAAAATCCTTACGCCTTTTAAATTTGTGATTGTGGAAGATCTGTCTATCAGAATTCAAATCCGACTTCAGTTCTGTGCTCCTCTCGACTCGAGCTACACAAGGACGTAAGCTTTGTTACGTTTTGAGATGTTTTGAAAGTATGATGTTACTAGAATTGCATGTGATTCAAATATGGCGTTTCTGCTACCGTAGGCATTGTATAATCGAAGTCAGATTTCAGATTAGAATGGTTATGCAATTGTTATGAATGAGGAAAGATATTGATTAATATCTTGATATCAGAATGGTGTATCATTGATTGTGAACATACCGGTATTGAGAGTTTGAGTTATGATATTATATATAGGATGTTCAGATTGACAGGGTTATTCAGATTGTATTGCTATGCCGTCAAAACATCAGTTGAGTTAGATTGATCAGATTCAGATATGATTTTGATTAGATTTTGATAGTATTGATATGACTCAGATTGTATCTTGTTCAGATATTGATCAGATTGTATACTGAATTGAGTATTGATCAGAACAGATTGTGAATTGAGTTATTCACTGATACTATGTATTCGATATTGTCATTTCAGATCGGATATGGACAGACTGGACTTCAAGACTTCGTCTTCCTCAGACGGGGACGACAAAGGTATAATTCATGTGATATTCGGGAAGAAACAACTCAATTGAGATCACCATTTGAGTTGCCCAATAAATCACATACTATATTCTTGTTTATAGATTTGTTTATAGAACTTGTATGCAAATCTTGCTATGCTTTGTGTACAGATCATGTTGCATTGCATTGGAATGATTATGCTTGTTTACAGATTGTGTATTCATGCATTAAGATAGGGTAGTCTGGAGATCAGGCAGACTACTAGATGTTCAGCGATATCTCAGCTTAGGGGAAAATCACCGCCCCTTTGTAGACGTGGATACAGATCAGGCCGAAGTCTAGGAATAAGACGGTCAGCACCTCGATTGGGAGGGTAGGTGACAGACAATGCCGTCTTATTCATAACGGGATCCCTAGAGTTATAGATCGAGTCAAGTCTAGACATGATTTGATTAGGACTTCATGCTTATATGGATGTGGCTCCTAGATCATGGGACCCATCGTTATTGCTTTCAGTTGTGCTAGCATGTTTTATGATTTAGATTGTTTATATGCATGTTTATCTGATTTAAGCTGCATGCTTAATTTCATAGATTATGAAATATATTGTGTTTATACATGATAGCATGTTTTATGAATTAGTTTGTTTATATACATGCTTACCATGTTTTATACTGGGATTTATTCTGACCGGAGTTATCCGGCTGTTGTCGTGTTTTGTAAGTGTGCATGAAAACAGGTGGGGCTGGATCAGGGTCGAGAAGATGATGAGAGAAGACGAGTTTAGCATATTTTAATACTGGATTTGTAATTTTATATACAGACATGTATAGTATTTAGAGTCCATTACCTTTCACAGTTATAATTTTAAAAAAAAAAATTTAGACCCTGTTTTATCTTAATTGATAATTAAATCCCAAAGACGATTAAGAAGATGATTAGCGTCCGGGTCCCCACATCCGCAATGTTTGAAGCATCATCGGTTTTATGACAAGCTATAAAATGTGCCATCTTAGAGAATCTATCCAAAACAACAAAAATAGAATCCCTCCCCTTCTTAGTCCTAGGCAACCCCAAAATAAAGTCCATAGAAATGTAAATCCAAGTTCTTCTTAAGAATAGCACGCAAAAGTGTTCCCAAAGTTCTATTGATGACTTCAGTTTGTCCATCCGTTTGAGGATGACAAGTAGTAGAAAATAAAAATTTTGTGCCAAGTTTAGCCCATAAAGTCTTCCAAAAGTAACTCAAGAATTTAACATCGCGACCAGAAAAAATAGTCCTAGGCATGCCATGCAACCTAACGACTTCTCTAAAGAACAAATCCGCAATGTTTGAAGCATTATCGGTTTTATGACAAGCTATAAAATGTGCCATCTTAGAGAATCTATCTACAACAACAAAAATAGAATCCCTCCCCTTCTTAGTCCTAGGCAACCCCAAAATAAAGTCCATAGAAATGTAAATCCAAGTTCTTCTTAAGAATTGCAAGCAAAAGTGTTCCCAAAGTTCTATTCACAACTTCAGTTTGTCCATCCGTTTGAGGATGACGAGTAGTAGAAAACAACAATTTTGTGCTTAGTTTAGCCCATAAAGTCTTCCAAAAGTAACTCAAGAATTTAACATCGCGACCAGAAACAATAGTCCTAGGCATGCCATGCAACCTAGCGACTTCTCTAAAGAACAAATCCGCAATGTTTGAAGCATCATCGGGTTTATGACAAGCTACATAATTTGCCATCTTAGAGAATCTATCCACAACAACAAAAATAGAATCCCTCCCCTTCTTAGTCCTAGGCAACCCCAAAATATAGTCCTTAGAAATGTCAATCCAAGTTCTTTTTAAGAATAGCATGCAAAAGTGTTCCCAAAGTTCTATTGACAACTTCAGTTTGTCCATCAGTTTGAGGATGACAAGTAGTAGAAAACAACAATTTTGTGCAAAGTTTAGCCCATAAAGTATTCCAAAAGTAACTCAAGAATTTAACATCGCGACCAGAAACAATAGTCCTAGGCATGCCATGCAACCTAGCGACTTCTCTAAAGAACAAATCCGCAATGTCTGAAGCATCATCGGGTTATGACAAGCTATATAATTTGCCATCTTAGAGAATCTATCCACAACAACAAAAATAGAATCCCTCCCCTTCTTAGTCCTAGGTAACCCCAAAATAAAGTCCATAGAAATGTCAATCCAAGTTCTATTTAAGAATAGCACGCAAAAGTGTTCCCAAAGTTCTATTGACAACTTCAGTTTGTCCATCCGTTTGAGGATGACAAGTAGTTGAAAACAACAATTTTGTGTCAAGTTTAGCCCATAAAGTCTTCCAAAAGTAACTCAAGAATTTAACATCGCTACCAGAAACAATAGTCCAAGGCATGCCATGCAACCTAGCGACTTCTCTAAATAACAAATCCGCGATGTTTGAAGCATCATCGGTTTTATGACAAGCTATAAAATGTGCCATCTTAGAGAATCTAACCAAAACAACAAAAATAGAATCTCTCCCCTTCTTAGTCCTAGGCAACCCCAAAATAAAGTCCATAGAAATGTAAATCCAAGTTCTTCTTAAGAATAGCACACAAAAGTGTTCCCAAAGTGTGGGGACCCGGGCTCTAATTCTTTTTCTTGGGATTAAATGGATCGTTATTCTAAAATGTGGGTCAATTTTTCAATTTTTACATTAAATCAAATGTAACTAAACAAGCATAAGTTCTTTATTTATTGTACAACATACAACAAAAGATACATGTCTTATTCTATATACAACTAGTGTTCACTACCATCTATAAACAAAAGATAGTCCAAAGCTAATAAAAAGACCACTAGTCCTCTGCTGCGCCCGTGATCTCCACGCTAACACGATCATCGCTGTCTCGACCCAGATCCTGCCCCACCTGTTGTTATGCACACATACAGACATAACAACAGCCGGAAAACCGGTGAGAACAAATCCCAGTATAAACATGTATACATGCATTAACACAATTTAAAACATGAAACATGCTGATATGAATGTCATTCATATAAAATCATGCAATGCGAATCTAATCATGTCTAAACTCGACTCGACTAGAACTCTAGGGATCCCGTTGTGAATAAGACGGCACTGTCTGTCACCTACCCTCCCAATCGAGGTGCTGTCCGTCTTATTCCTAGACTTCGGCCTGATCTGTATCCACGTCTACAATAGGGGCGGTGATCTTCCCCTAAGCTGTGATATCGCCGAACTTCTAGTAGTCTGCCTGATCTCCAGACTGTCCTATCTTAATGAATGAATACACAATCTGTAAACAAGCATAATCATTCTAATGCAATGCCACATGATCTGTAAACAAAGCATAGCAAGATTTGTATACAAGTTCTATAAACAAATCTATAAACAATCATAATCATATCTAGATATAAACATTAAAACAAGTATGTGATTTTGGTTGGGAAACTCAAATGTGATCTCATTTGAGTCGTAATTCCCCAAACAAAACATGTACTATACCTTTCGTCGCACAATTGCTGTCACGGTCGTAAAGACGAATCTGAAATGGAAATGTGGATATACAATCTATCAATTTCTAACTCAACCAAGACATTTATACAATCTATACTTGATCTTGGTACAATTTGACGGCATAACGACGTATATTCTTAATACCGGTCAATCCAATCTCAACAAATATCAACATATACCATCCTCAACTCACAATCGAATCATATGCACAAAACCATACTCAAATTCGATACATCTTATTCCTAAACATGTTGAAATTCATAAGAAATGCATACGACATCCTTTCTTTGTTCTAGTTTCGATTATAAACTCATAATCCTCACTAGAATATCTAATACAATCACATCATAATTTCTCCAACACATAAAATCTGAATCATGTTGGAATTCAAAGATACTTACATCCTCTTAAAGCCTTTGATGAGAGGAACAAGAATCTCCACTTGTATCAAAGTTTGGATGTGTAAATCTTGAAAAATCAAAGTTCTAAAATGATTGAAGCTTGAGGAATTGCTCTGGAGTTTCCCGGTGGTTTTCAGCTGAAATGAGAAGGAAATAAGCCACACACTATATATACCTTGCATGTCTAAGAACACATGGCTCATCCTTTGGTGTACACGTCTCGCGCATATGCGCGGCATTACTCGCGCATGTGCGCGAGACCTACTGTCTCGGCAGCTTGGCAGAAAATAACGCTCGCGCATATGCGCCACTTATCTCGCGCATATGCGCCACAGCTACTGGAGGTGTCGCGCATATGCGCCGCTTCTTTCCGCGCATATGCGCCAATGCTACTGTAAATGTCGCGCATATGCGCCACTCTTTCCGCGCATATGCGCCAACTATTCTGTCCAAATTTTAAGGTTTTCTCCTCTTGTCCATGTATTTCTTATTCTCATCTCACTTAACACTCCTCATTATATATATATACATACTCATATATTCCGAGTATTATGTCGATGAGAACTATTAATCTCGAGCCTTACATTTCTCCCCCTCTAAGAAATGATTTCGCCCTCGAAATCGCAGGCAAATTATCAAACATACATGACAAGTAATATAATCAATACTGAAAATTTACTTACATCATGTAAATAATTCAGGATGTTTCTGTTGCATATCCGCTTCTGTTTCCCAAGTCGTTTCTTCTATTCCATGACGACTCCATTGGACTTTCACTAACGGAATAGTCTTCGTCCTGAGCTTCTTTTCTTTCCGATCAAGAATTTGGATCGGTTGTTCGATATAGCTCAAGGTCTGATCAAGCTCTGCTTCGTCAGGCTGAATGACATGAGAAATATCTGGCATATACTTACGCAACATTGACACATGGAAGACATCATGTATCCCGGAAAACGAAGGAGGAAGAGCAAGTCGATAGGCTTGATCGCCAATCTTCTCTAGGATCTCGTAAGGACCGACGTATCTAGGAGACAGCTTTCCAAGCTTGCCAAATTTGACAACGCCTCTGAATGGAGAAATCTTTAAAAATACTCTGTCTCCTTGCTCGAATACCAACGGTCTACGTCTGACATTGGCGTATTTGGCATGCCTTTTTTGTGCCGTCTTCATTCTCTTCTGGATGATTTTCACCTTCTCAGTCATGTCACGAATCATGTCTGGCCCAAGTTCTGGTACCTCTGAAACGTCATCCCAGTATAGTGGAGATCTGCACTTCTTACCATATAAAGCTTCAAACGGTGCCATCTCAATGCTCGTCTGGTAGCTATTATTGTAAGAGAATTCGCAAAGAGGTAAGGAATCTTGCCAACTAATGCCAAAATCTAGCACGACGGCTCTCAACATATCCTCTAATGTCTGGATAGTCCGTTCTGACTGTCCTTCTGTCTGAGGATGATAAGCAGTACTCAGGTGTAATGTCGTACCTAAGGCCTGCTGTAACCTGTGCCAGAAGTGTGAAGTGAATCGTGGATCACGATCTGATACGATAGACTTCGGCACTCCATGCAATCTGACTACCTCTTGAATATAAATCTCCGCCATCTGATCTTGTCTATACGTCATTCTGTATGGAATGAAACAAGCAGATTTGGTCAATCTGTCAATAATAACCCAAATCGCATCGCAACCTCTGGATGATCGAGGTAACTTCGTCACAAAATCCATGGAAATGTGATCCCATTTCCATTCTGGAATAGATAAACTCTGAAGTAACCCCCCCGCCTTCTTCCTTTCAGCTTTTATCTGTTGGCAGTTCAAACACTTAGACACAAATTCTGCAATATCTGATTTCATATGTGTCCACCAGAATTGTGTCTTCAAGTCATTATACATCTTCCTGCCACCAGGATGAATACTGAACCGACTACAATGTGCCTCTGACAGAATCTGCTGTTTCAACTCTGCAACATCTGGTACAACAAGACGGTTATTCACGTACAGCACATGATCATGTACCTGATATTCTGACATATGCCCTGATCTGACCATTTGAATCGATCTTTGCACGTTCTGATCTCTTCTCTGTGCTTTTCTGATCCTCCTGATCAAATCTGGCTCAACTTGAATAGCAGCAAGTCGTAGTGGCCTCCTATCTGTATCAAATTCTAGTCCAGAGAAACAGCAATTTTCAACGAGTTTTGTAACACCTATCGTCGATAAGGATAGAGAACAAACCTTTCGACTCAAGGCGTCCGCTGCTGCATTTGATTTTCCTGGATAATATTTGATTTCACAATCAAAATCTTTTAATAGATCAAGCCATCTACGCTGCCTCATGTTCAATTCTGACTGAGAAAATAGGTACTTTAGGCTCTTTTGATCGGAAAAGATCTCAAATTTCTCGCCATAGAGATAATGACGCCAAATCTTTAATGCAAATACGATAGCCGCCAATTCCAGATCATGAATGGGGTATCGAATTTCATGTGGCTTTAATTGTCTCGAGGCGTATGCGATCACATGACCTCGTTGCATAAGTACACATCCCAAACCTCTGTGAGAAGCATCACAATAGACAACGAAATCACCCGTACCTGAAGGTATCGTCAACACTGGTGCACTAGTCAGCCTTTTCTTCAGTTCTAGGAAGCTAGACTCGCACTCCTCTGACCAAATGAATGGCATATTCTTCTGTGTCAATTGTGTTATTGTGTAAGGCTCGAGAATTATCAGTTTCCATTGATGCTAGACTCATAAAGGTAAGAATACATGATATTTAAATGAGAATTTTGAAGGCATGGCCGAAGCCACACTGCACCTGCGGTGCTTAGACTACCGCCCCCGCGGTGTAGGTGACAGAAATTTGTGGAATTTTGCGAACAGACACCGCACCCGCGGTGTTAGCGTGACCGCACCCGCGGTGTGAGACCGCACCCGCGGTCATGTAAGGACCGCACCCGCGGTCTAGGTGCAACATTTTTGGATGGACTCGCCGTGAGCACAGCGCACCCGCGATGCAAGAGGAGCGCACCCGCGGTGCTGCATGCGAGAGATCCACCTCCTTTTCTTAGCTTGACACATGGCATGTATATATATACGAAATGGCTGAATCTTCATCCTTCATTTCAGCTGCTAAGAGCACCGAGAGTTCCTTTTTCCTTCTTCTAAGTTTCTTCATGATAGAATTGAGATTATGCAACAACTAGCTATCCGATTTTAATTCCGAGTGTAGATTTATGCTCCTTGTATCGTTGGCTACGAAAGGACGTAAGTTTCTTACATTTCCAGCATGTTTCGAAAATTATGTGTTGGGGAAATTCAGATTTGAGTTAGAATATATGTTCTTGATATATAGAGCATCGTATATTTGTTATCAGATCGATTTTCGGACACCGTATACGAGCCTTGCGAAATTCCAGCATGTATATTGATATTGATTGGAAGAATTGAGCATATTATATTGTGTTGATGAGTATATTATGAAGATTATGAGTTGTGGCTATGGTATATATTGTTTGTTGAGATTGAGTTGACCGGTATTGCGAGAATACGCTGTTATGCCGTAGATTTGTACCGAGATTTATTATTGGTTGGTATATATGTTGCTTTGAGTTAGAGATTGATATTGGGTGTCTACACATTGCCGTTTCAGATTTGAGGTGACAGGTTTGACATTGGATTCGAGATCTCGACAGACGATTCGACAAGAAAGGTATAATTCATGTGGTCACGGGATTGCACAACTCGATTCAGATTTGATACGAGTTTCCCTAAATCACATACTAGATTGTTATTACATTTGATTATGTAATGCCTTGTTTATTGATTTATATTCGAGTCCTGAGATAGGAGAGATTGGCAGACTTGCCAAAACTAGACGTTTCGGTGTATCGACACATAGGAGCAGATTTGCTATATGTGTAGACCCTCGATACAGAGTTGACCGAAGTCTAGGAATAAGACGTACCGTCGCCCCGATTGGTTGAGTAGGTGACAGACCGTCTTATTCACACCGGGATCCCTAGATTAGAAAAGAGTCGAGTCAAGTTGTGAATTGTCGAATACAGATTTGTATTCTACTACATGTTTAGATGTATATTCATGTTACTTGATTTATGTTATGCATTGTACATGATTTATTACATTGCATGCATCCATGTTTTATACTGGGATATGTTCTCACCGGAGTTATCCGGCTGTTGTCGTGTCTGTATGTGTGCATGGCAACAGGTGGGGCAGGATCGGGGTCACGAGCTAGATGAGAGATGATGATAGCGTGGAGATCTCGGGCATTGCAGATTACTAGTGGTTTCTTATGGCACTTGTACTACTTATGTTTAGAGTTGTCATGTGAACACTAGTGTATGTTGTACGAACAGACTTGTATGTACATTACGTTGTTTAATTTCTATCGAGATATGTTATGCTTTAGTTAATACATTTGAATTAAAATTAAAAGCAAAATTTTGACCCACATTTTCGAACAAAGATCCAATTAAATCCCAAAAGAATAGAGTTAGAGCCCGGGTCCCCACATATTGGCTTTGCAATACTGGAGAAATCTTGGATAAATCTTCGGTAGTATCCTGCCAGACCCATGAAACTGCGTATTTCTGGTACCGAAGTCGGTCTTGGCCAATTGATCACAGCTTCCACTTTACTCGGATCAACAGAAATACCATCTCCAGAAATGATATGCCCCAAGAATACAACTCGATTCAGCCAAAACTCACACTTTGATAATTTTGCATACAGTTGCTCGTTTCTCAACGTCTGCAAGAAAATTTTGAGATGCTCTGCATGCTCATTTCTGTTCTTGGAATATACCAAAATATCATCAATGAAGACAATCACAAATTCATCCAAATACCTCTGAAACACTTGGTTCATCAAGCCCATAAATACCGCTGGAGAATTTGTCAAACCAAAAGGCATGACAATAAATTCGTAATGTCCATACCTGGTTCGAAATGCTGTCTTCGGTATATCTACATCTCGAACTCTGAGCTGATGATACCCAGAACGTAAATCAATCTTAGAATAGACTGAGGATCCCTGCAACTGATCAAATAGATCGTCAATTCTAGGCAAAGGATATTTATTCTTGATCGTTGCCTTATTCAATTGCCGGTAGTCTATACACAATCGCATCGAACCGTCTTTCTTTCGCACAAACAGCACCGGAGCGCCCCAAGGAGATACACTAGGTCTGATATATCCCTTGGCCAAAAGATCTTCTAACTGTGCTTTCAATTCTTTTAGTTCGATGGGTGCCATCCTATACGGAGCTCTCGAAATAGGGACGGTACCTGGTACAAGATCAATACTAAAATCTACCTCTCGCACCGGAGGTAATCCTGGGATTTCATATGGAAAAATATCTGCAAATTCCCGTACTACTCGCAGATCAGCCAATGCCGGGCTCGACTTCTGCATATCTACAGCATAAATAAAGAAACTATCTGCTCCTTTTTGTAACAATCTGTTCATAGTAAGAGCTGAAATCAAGGGAATCCGAGATCTGGAACCCTTCCCGTAGAATTTCCACTCGTCTGTCATCTCGGGTCTGAATCTGACAATCTTGTGGAAACAATCCACGGTAGCTCTGTACTTCGTTAGCATGTCAATACCGACTATACAATCAAAATCAGCTAGACCCAATACTATACAATCTAGGTCAATCTCATGCCCCTCAAACTGTAGAATGCAATGTTTAACCGTAATTACAGATATCAATCCACTTCCCAACGGAGAATTAATAGATACAACTTCTAACAAAGACTCAACAGGAAATGAATGCAACAATGCAAATCGCTCCGAAATGAATGTATGCGATGCACCTGTATCTATCAAGATATAAGCAGGATAACCATAAAGAGAGCAGTTACCTGCTATAACATCATCTGGTGCATCTTGTGCTTGCTCTTCTGTCAATGCAAACACTTGAGCCTGTTGCCTCGGAGGTTGACTCACTGTCTGACTACCTCGAGCTCTGGGTTGAGTCTGTGCCGGTGGAGGCTGGAAAGAGTGAACCGATGATGCCTGCCGCTCAAACTGAGGTACTGACCCGGATGCTCGTCCACTCTGGGCTGGCTGTACACTCCTCTGTGGGCAAACTTTGGCAAAATGCCCCGGTTGCCTACAAATGTTGCATTGGCCTGTAACTCCCTGGCACTGTTCAGTCGCATGTTTTCCTCCACAGGAACTACAATAAACACCTGAATACCTGGTACTCTGATCAAAACCCGTCTGTCTTGATCCACCGGAGCTCGACGAACTGCTCCCTGGTCTTTTAAACTGTTTACCCTTGGCTTTCAATTGATCCTTTCTGCCACTTCTGCTACCGCCGCTTTCAAATCTAGAAGGAGGAGATTGTACTGAAGGTTGTGGTGGTCTTGGCACAGGAGCAACATATGGAGCACTCCGCTGTCTTATCAATCCTGCTTCTGCTCCTTTGGCCCGATTTAACGCATCTGCGAAATTATTCGGTCTCCCCGTGTTTACCAACGTAAAGATATCTGGATTTAGGCCATTTATAAATTGATCCGCCATGGCCTCATCATTACCTGAAACGTGAGGTGCAAAGCGAAGCAAAGAAGAAAATTTAGCAACATACTCTTCAATATTCAGTTGCCCTTGCCTCAAGTTTGCAAACTCAGCGCCTTTATCTTTACGGTAGGATATAGGAAAGACACGCAGATAGAACTCCGTCTTGAACACTTTCCATGTAATTTCGGTACCACGTTGCTCTAGTGCTCTCTTCATGTTCAACCACCAGTTCTTAGCTACATCCTGGAGTTGATGGCCAATGAGTTTCACTCTTTTCTCATCATTGTATTCGAGAGATTCGAACAACATCTCGATATCCTCCAACCAGCTTTCACATTCGATGGAGTTTTCTGTACCTCGTAAGGTAGGTGGTCGGAAAGACTGGAATCGTTTGAGCAACGTCTCCATTGGCGTAGCAGTAACATCCATTGGATCCCCGGATGTTGTGGGGACCCGGACGCTAATCATCTTCTTAATCATCTTTGGGGTTTAATTATCAGTTAAGATAAACAGGGTCTAAAAATTTTCTTTTAAAATGCGGAAGGTAATGGAATCAATCTATTATACAAACTAGTATAATAATACAAATCTTGTATAACATGCCTCTAATTTAAAATTAGGTTCAACTACTACGTTCAAGTAATAAAACCTATCTACATCCAAGTCCGTGATCACCACTCTAATCTCGATCTCTCCTCATCTTCTGGACCCTGATCCTGCCCCACTTGTTGTCATGCACACATACAAAACAAGACAACAGCCGGATAACTCCGGTGAGATATAAATATCCCAGTATAAACAATGTATTAAATGCAATCATATAAAACATATATAAAAGCATAAACAACATCAAAACATGTATCTAATCTGACTACATGAATCAACGACTCGTGATCTAATCTTATCTTATCTCAAATCTAGGGATCCCAATCTAATTTAGACTTTGGTATGCTGTATCGAATGTGTCTGAGATAGACGTCGATCTACATCTGAAGCTCTTCGATACACCGTAAGTCTAGAGTCTTATCGGTTCTGAGAAAGACTCGGCGGTTCTGCCCTAGCTAGGCTGTCTGCCCTAGACTCGGACTCTGACTCTATTCTAAGTCAATCCATTAACATATCAATCTGATAATCTGCAAATATCTATGCAATAAAATAAAGTATGTGATTTAGGGAAACTCAAGTCAAACCTAACTTGAGTTGTACAATCCCAACTAAACATTAATTTATACCTTTGTCGTCCCGGTCTGACGAAGACGATGACCTGTATTCAACTCTGTCCATATCAAATCTCAAATGACAATATCGAATACAACGTATCAGTAAATAACTCAATATACAATCTGTTCTGATCAATACTCAATCCAGTATACAATCTGATCATTGTCTGAACAAGATACAATCTGAGTCATATCAATAATATTACGATACAATCGAAATCATTATCAAATCTGATCAGATGTCAGTCTGCTGATGTTTTGACGGCATAACAATACTATCTGAATAACCCCGTCAGTCTGAAGATCACAAATATAATACCAGAATTCATAATCAATATCAGTACAATTCATAATCTCAATATCTGTACACTCAAAATCAATATCAACACCATTCTGATATCAAATCTCCATCAATTTCACTCTGAAATTCATAACAATTGCATAATCCGTCTATTCTTAAATCTGACCTCAATTATACAATGTCTATTGTAGCAGAAACACCATATCTGGTTTCTATTCAATTCTGACAATATCATAAATTCAAATCACGTCTAAACGTAATAAAACTTACGTCCAGATGAAGCCTGCGTTGCTAGGAACACGGTACCGAAGTCGGATTTAAAATCTAACAGAAGGATTGAAATATAAAGGCGTAAGGATTCTAGGCTATTCTCGGAAGTCTCCTCCTTATTTCTGAAGGATATCACGTTTGTATGTATATATATATCCACCTTGCACGTTAATGGAACGTGGCATATTTTCTTGCATTTTGGTCGGCGCTCGAGCGGTAATAAATTACAGCTCGGGCGCGACCCTTTCTGCCCAAGCCTATCGAAAAGTACCCTTGGCGCTCGGGCGGTCAAAAACTACCGCCCGGGCGCCAACTCTTCTGCCCGCAACGATTACTCGATAAACATCGGCGCTCGGGCGGGGTTTTTCTACCGCCCGGGCGCCACATATTCTGCCAAAAATCTTGGCTCACAATGCGACGACGCCCGGCTTCTTCATTTGAGTTCTTATAACCTCAATCATGTCAATAATCAACGCCTGATTATAATGATTAAATTTCGGGCATTACATTTCTCCCCCTCTTAGATCGGAGTTCGTCCTCGAACTCACAAACAATCAATTCAACTATATCAGAAGAAATGTATACAGAGTTTAAATTTAAACTCAGATTTCTAATTCCTGTCTGGAATAAGAATTCTCTAAGCCTAATGTCCTAATATTTCTTCAAATTCTTGTGACAAAATCAATCTCGCAGTACTGGCTATACAACATCCGTATAGACCAATCTACAACTCATCACATATCAGTACCATCTGCTATTATCAAATCTGTTAATCCCAAGTCAAGGATATCATTCCCCTACCAACCGTCATCATCCGACGTTGGCATCTTAAATATGTCAAATCTGATCTATATTCATTCTTTTCTGCCTTCTCTGCAAAAGAATTCTGTAGTATTCACTGTATAATATCTTGTCTGAATCTATCTCATCACCCATCTGATAATCTGATAGCTATAATTATACAATAATTCACACAATGACAATATATCATATCATCTAGTGCTAACATCCAGCATTACAATTCTCTGGATATCTTCCAATATCTGGATAGTATACTCTGACTGTCTGTCAATCGGTGAATAATCTGCAAGATAACTTATTGTATGATCTGCCATAATTGCAAACTTAATCAAAATCACAATCTGATATAGTCTACTTCTACATTCTAGTCACTCTGACTATGCTCTGACATCAATCTGTGTCATTTTGTTCTGTTTGTACATCATCTTGTACAAACTAATAGATATAGATTGAACAATCTGTCAATCATAATCATATTATATCACAATCTGGAAAATATTATAATGATCTTATTACGAAATTCATCGACATATACTCCCCATGTCTAGTCAGAAATATACTAAGTCTGAAATAAATCTACTGATTTCTTTCTTTCTGTCTTTTCTGTTAGCGATTCATACATATCAGTACACTTTCTGCCAACATTTCTGTACAAATTCTGTCACGACTGATCTAATCTGTCTATATCATACCTATCTGTTCGAATCTCACACATTCTCAGTCAGCAAAATGAACACTGAATCCACTACAATGCATTTCTGACACTATCTGTAATTCCAGATTCAAACTATTCGATATAAACAAATCAGTTAATAATAAAAATTATAGAAAAATACCTACCTGGTATTCGGCTCTGATTATAAATATCAATTCTGTTATACAACTCTGAAACCTTCTGAGATCATGACACAATCAGTCTAATACAAAACACAAAATAAAATATCTGTTTCTCTGACCGATACTCTGCTTTGATTATCGAAATGCTGTTCTGACCACTCTGATCACGTTTCTGAACTGCTGAAATTCTCGAATTTAATTCTGATACAATTGAACTGTATATATTCTCAACGGTTCATAACAATCTGTATCACAAACGGATTCAGAACAACAGTAATATCCAATCAGATACGAAATATCAGTAACCTATACAGATCTAGTGAGTTCATTGAACTCATAAAACGGTAATCTCTGGCAATAAGATTGCTTCTGATTAATCAAACATGTCTTCATGTCATTCTGATCAACTGTTATATCTCATCTGCAAATAAAATATGCTCCCCAAAACAATATAAAATATCTCAAATACTGATTTAGAACAATAATAATACGCAAGCAGATATAAGGCAACAGTCGAATAAGATAACCTGCCCAATCAGACAATAAAAAATTCTGATATTTCTGACTTTTCTGAAATTTCTGATCATTCTGACATCGATATCATGCTCTGTCACGGATCCTAATCTCAACTGTATCAAATCAGTCTGTATACTACTTCCAGATATCGCATATTCTGAATACAATCTGTTTCAAGCGGAATTCTTATCTGAATAATTTCTGTATACAATACTCACCGTTATCTGAATATTCAACAAAATCTTTAAATATTCCATATCGTTCTGTACTGACTCTAACAGACAAACAATACGGGATCGTAATTCGCTTCTGAAATCTATCTACAAATCTGAAATCTTATCTAGGCAGATATCAGCCAACCTATATATATATCACTGGCGAATCTGCCAATGCTAGGCTCGATTTCAGTGGGTCTACTGAATACATAAGGATGCAATCTGCCCCTTTCTGTACTAATCGAGTCATATACAATACAGATATCAAAGGTATTCTAAATCTAGAATCCTCTCCACTGATCAGTCATCTCTGATCTGAATCTTACCATTTCTGGAACAAATTCTACAATATGTCTGTACTTGTTTAGCATATAAATGTCAATAATGCAATCAAATCAGAAAACATAAGTACATCAGAATCTAACTTTATCTTATTCTTATCTTACTGTAGTATATAATATGTCACAGAAATCTCTGATATCAACATTTTCCTCAACAAGCTAGGAAATCAATACTACAGTACAACTAGACCCAACAGATACAGCATATCTCCATGCTACTCCATCAAATATAATCATATGAAATGCATTAGTATATATATCAACACATATGCATCCTAATCATAAAAGAATAGTACCTATGATGTTCTAGGTCTGTTCTTCTGTCATTATCACCAATGACTCTGCTCTCTAAAATCTTCGAGGACCCTTCTGGGGGCAGATTCTAGCAAAGTGTCCCTGTTGTCTGCAGATATGGCAAGTACCAGTCACTCCCTGGCATTGATCTGTGGGATGTCTCCCTGCGCAAGTTCTGCAGTATACTCCAGTATAACTCGGGCTTGACCCGCTGGAACTAGAGGAACCACTCCCCAACTTCTTGAATGGCGTCTTTCGAGCTTTCAGCAAATCTTGCTTTCCACTCGTGCTGCCGCGTTCAAATCGGAGAGGGGATTGTTGTGTCTGGGATTGTTTCACGCTCAATCTTCCTAATTGTCTAATCAAACTTGCCTCCGCCCTCTTTGCTTTACTCAAGGCATCAGAAAAATGATAAGGTTGCTGCATGTTCATCAACGCAACTATTTCTGAATTCAATCCTCCGACGAACTGATTCACTACAGCTTCGTCATTCCCAGCCAAATGAGGAGCAAAACGCAGTAGCATAGAGAATTTAGCAGCATATTCGTCAATATTCAATAGGCCTTGTCTCAAATTCTCAAATTCTGCTCTTTTGTCCTCCTGATACGAAACGGAGAAAAACCTTTGGTAGAATTCAGCTATGAAGACTTCCCACGTGATCACAGTACCACGTTGTGTTAATACTCCTTTCATGGTAACCCACCAACTTCTGGCAGACTCTCGTAACTGGAGAAATACCAATTTAACTTTCTGTTCCTCTGTACAAGCAATTAAATCAAATAGTATTTCTATGTCATCCAACCAGTTCTGACAATCTTCCGATGTCTCGATACCACTCAACATCGGCGGCTGAAATAACTGAAGTTCTGCCAACTTTGCTTCTATCTGAGTTTCTGATGCATCTATCTGTTCAGAAGAAGTACTACCCCTTTCTGGAATTCTCCGAGGCGGTATATCTGAATATCAAACAGATTAGTACACAATCTATACCATCTGTCTCAGCCCTCCTCTGATCATATACCTCTGATTCAGACTCGGTTCTGATTCAGGCTTAACAATTACATGCTGCAATCAACTCAGATAACAAACGACATGTAATAGGGAAAGTAATAAATCATGCTAGCACACACAATGTACATCAACATTATAATCAATCTCATGCTAGCACACACATGCAAGGACAAAAAATTCAATCTACCCCGCTCATTCTCTGCTATCTCAGTCTGAAGAATCTATCAACTCTGATTATCTCAATCTAAAGGATCTATCGCTCTGATAATCTAAGTCTAAAGGAACTATCAGCTCTGATACCACCTGTTGTGGGGACCCGGACGCTAATCATCTTCTTAATCATCTTTGGGTTTAATTATCAGTTAAGATAAACAGGGTGTAAAATTTTTTTTTTTAAATGCGGAAGGTAATGGAATCAATCTATTATACAAACTCGTATAATAATACAAATCTTGTATAACATGCCTCTAATTTAAAATTAGGTTCAACTACTACATTCAAGTAATAAAACCTATCTACATCCAAGTCCGTGATCACCACTCTAATCTCGATCTCTCCTCATCTTCTGGACCCTGATCCTGCCCCACCTGTTGTCATGCTCACATACAAAATAAGACAACAGCCGGATAACTCCGGTGAGATATAAATATCCCAGTATAAACAATGTATTAAATGCAATCATATAAAACATATATAAAAGCATAAACAACATCAAAACATGTATCTAATCTGACTACATGAATCAACGACTCGTTATCTAATCTTATCTTATATCAAATCTAGGGATCCCAATCTAATTTAGACTTTGGTATGCTGTATCGAATGTGTCTGAGATAGACGTCGATCTACATCTGAAGCTCTTCGATACACCGTAAGTCTAGAGTCTTATCGGTTCTGAGAAAGACTCGGCGGTCCTGCCCTAGCTAGGCTGTCTGTCCTAGACTCGGACTCTGACTCTATTCTAAGTCAATCCATTAACATATCAATCTGATAATCTGCAAATATCTATGCAATAAAATAAAGTATGTGATTTAGGGAAACTCAAGTCAAACCTAACTTGAGTTGTACAATCCCAACTCAACATTAATTTATACCTTTGTCGTCCCGGTCTGACGAAGACGATGACCTGTATTCAACTCTGTCCATATCAAATCTGAAATGACAATATCAAATACAACGTATCAGTAAATAACTCAATATACAATCTGTTCTGATCAATACTCAATCCAGTATACAATCTGATCATTGTCTGAACAAGATACAATCTGAGTCATATCAATAATATTACGATACAATCGAAATCATTATCAAATCTGATCAAATGTCAGTCTGCTAATGTTTTGACGGCATAACAATACTATCTGAATAACCCGGTCAGTCTGAAGATCACAAATATAATACCAGAATTCATAATCAATATCAGTACAATTCATAATCTCAATATCTGTACACTCAAAATCAATATCAACACCATTCTGATATCAAATCTCCATCAATTTCACTCTGAAATTCATAACAATTGCATAATCCGTCTATTCTTAAATCTGACCTCAATTATACAATGTCTATTGTAGCAGAAACACCATATCTGGTTTCTATTCAATTCTGACAATATCATAAATTCAAATCACGTCTAAACGTAATAAAACTTACGTCCAGATGAAGCCTGCGTTGCTAGGAACACGGTACCGAAGTCGGATTTAAAATCTAACGGACGGATTGAAATATAAAGGCGTAAGGATTCTAGGCTATTCTCGGAAGTCTCCTCCTTATTTCTGAAGGATATCACGTTTGTATGTATATATATATCCACCTTGCATGTTAATGGAACGTGGCATATTTTCTTGCATTTTGGTCGGCGCTCGAGCGTAATAAATTACAGCTCGGCCGCGACCCTTTCTGCCCAAGCCTATCGAAAAGTACCCTTGGCGCTCGGGCGGTCAAAAACTACCGCCCGGGCGCCAACTCTTCTGCCCGCAACGATTACTCGATAAACACCGGCGCTCGGGCGGGGTTTTTCTACCGCCCCCGCCCGGGCGCCACATATTCTGCCAAAAATCTTGGCTCACAATGCGACGACGCCCGGCTTCTTCATTTGAGTTCTTATAACCTCAATCATGTCAATAATCAATGTCTGATTATAATGATTAAATTTCGGGCATTACATTTCTCCCCCTCTTAGATCGGAGTTCGTCCTCGAACTCACAAACAATCAATTCAACTATATCAGAAGAAATGTATACAGAGTTTAAATTTAAACTCAGATTTCTAATTCCTGTCTGGAATAAGAATTCTCTAAGCCTAATGTCCTAATATTTCTTCAAATTCTTGTGACAAAATCAATCTCGCAGTACTGGCTATACAACATCCGTATAGACCAATCTACAACTCATCACATATCAGTACCATCTGCTATTATCAAATCTGTTAATCCCAAGTCAAGGATATCATTCCCCTACCAACCGTCATCATCCGACGTTGGCATCTTAAATATGTCAAATCTGATCTATATTCATTCTTTTCTGCCTTCTCTGCAAAAGAATTCTGTAGTATTCACTGTATAATATCTTGTCTGAATCTATCTCATTACCCATCTGATAATCTGATAGCTATAATTATACAATAATTCACACAATGACAATATATCATATCATCTAGTGCTAACATCCAGCATTACAGTTCTCTGGATATCTTCCAATTTCTGGATAGCATACTCTGACTGTCTGTCAATCGGTGAATAATCTGCAAGATAACTTATGGTATGATCTGCCATAATTGCAAACTTAATCAAAATCACAATCTGATATAGTCTACTTCTACATTCTAGTCACTCTGACTATGCTCTGACATCAATCTGTGTCATTTTGTTCTGTTTGTACATCATCTTGTACAAACTAATAGATATAGATTGAACAATCTGTCAATCATAATCATATTATATCACAATCTGGAAAATATTATAATGATCTTATTACGAAATTCATCGACATATACTCCCCATGTCTAGTCAGAAATATACTAAGTCTGAAATAAATCTACTGATTTCTTTCTTTCTGTCTTTTCTGTTAGCGATTCATACATATCAGTACACTTTCTGCCAACATTTCTGTACAAATTCTGTCACGACTGATCTAATCTGTCTATATCATACCTGTCTGTTCGAATCTCATACATTCTCAGTCAGCAGAATGAACACTGAATCCACTACAATGCATTTCTGACACTATCTGTAATTCCAGATTCAAACTATTCGATATAAACAAATCAGTTAATAATAAAAATTAAAGAAAAATACCTACCTGGTATTCGGCTCTGATTATAAATATCAATTCTGTTATACAACTCTGAAACCTTCTGATATCATGACACAATCAGTCTAATACAAAACACAAAATAACATATCTGTTTCTTTGACCGATACTCTGCTTTGATTATCGAAATACTGTTCTGACCACTCTGATCACGTTTCTGAATTGCTGAAATTCTCGAATTTAATTCTGATACAATTGAACTGTATATAATCTCAACGGTTCATAACAATCTGTATCACAAACGGATTCAGAACAACAGTAATATCCAATCAGATACGAAATATCAGTAACCTATACAGATCTAGTGAGTTCATTGAACTCATAAAACGGTAATCTCTGGCAATAAGATTGCTTCTGATTAATCAAACATGTCTTCATGTCATTCTGATCAACTGTTATATCTCATCTGCAAATAAAATATGCTCCCCAAAACAATATAAAATATCTCAAATACTGATTTAGAACAATAATAATACGCAAGCAGATATAAGGCAACAGTCGAATAAGATAACCTGCCCAATCAGACAATAAAAAATTCTGATATTTCTGACTTTTCTGAAATTTCTGATCATTCTGACATCGATATCATGCTCTGCCACGGATCCTAATCTCAACTGTATCAAATCAATCTGTATACTACTTCCAGATATCGCATATTCTGAATACAATCTGTTTCAAGCGGAATTCTTATTTGAATAATTTCTGTATACAATACTCACCGTTCTCTGAATATTCAACAAAATCTTTAAATATTCCATATCGTTCTGTACTGACTCTAACAGACAAACAATACGGGATCGTAATTCGCTTCTGAAATCTATCTACAAATCTGAAATCTTATCTAGGCAGATATCAGCCAACCTATATATATATCACTGGCGAATCTGCCAATGCTAGGCTCGATTTCAGTGGGTCTACTGAATACATAAGGATGCAATCTGCCCCTTTCTGTACTAATCGAGTCATATACAATACTGGAGGTGTCGCGCATATGCGCCGTTTCTTTCCGCGCATATGTGCCAATGCTACTGTAAATGTCGCGCATATGCGCCACTCTTTCCACGCATATGCGCCAACTGTTCTGTCCAAATTTTAAGGTTTTCTCCTCTTGTCCATGTATTTCTTATTCTCATCTCACTTAACACTCCTCATTATATATATACATACTCATATATTCCGAGTATTATGTCGATGAGAACTATTAATCTCGAGCCTTACACAAAGTTCTATTGACAACTTCAGTTTGTCCATCCGTTTGAGGATGACAAGTAGTAGAAAACAACAATTTTGTGCCAAGTTTATCCCATAAAGTCTTCCGAAAGTAACTCAAGAATTTAACATCGTGACCAGAAACAATAGTTCTAGGCAAGCCATGCAACCTAACGACTTCGCTAAAGAACAAATCCGCAATGTTTGAAGCATCATCGGTTTTATGACAAGCTATAAAATGTGCCATCTTTGAGAATCTATCCACAACAACAAAAATAGAATCCCTCCCCTTCTTTGTAATGCCCGGTTACTTGTACAAATGATAATAATGCGTTTATGTCGTTTATTATGTAGTTATTTAGCTAATTAGATTTTACGTGATGATTGAAGTATCAATATTGAGATTGAACATGACTTTTATATTGCCCATGGTATATTGAGAATGAATATATGCCTAAATAGTTAGAGTAATGTAAGGCTCGAAGATTTAGTTATCATAATCAGATGGATTTGTTGATAATTAAGATGATTGTAGATGTATTTCATTGGACTAGAAAAGAAAGGGAAATGTATAATAAAGATGTGAAAGATAGTCAAAAGAATAAGTAAGGCCGAAGCTATGGCGCATATGCGCGAAGGATTGCGCGCATATGCATGAGAATTCCAGTAGCATTGGCGCATATGCGCGGAAAGAGTGGCGCATATGCGCGACATGTACAGCAGCCTTGGCGCATATGCGCGGGAGTAGTGGCGCATATGCGCGGAGCGTCCAGAACCATTGGCGCATATGCGCGAGTTTAGTGGCGCATATGCGCGAGTGCTAAATCTGCCGAGACAGTAGGTTCGGCGCATATGCGCGAATAATGCCGCGCATATGCGCGAGACGTGTAGTGCAAAGGATGTGCCATGTGTATCGAAGCATGCAAGATATATATATACATGTCACGATTCTTTCTTCATTTTTCAGCAGGACTTGATACTTTCAGAGAGAAAGGTTTCAAAGTTTTCTCCTTCACTTAGAATTGCAAGTTTGTAAGATTCATACATCCAAACTTTAATCCGATTGCGGTTTTGAACTCCCCTCCGTATTAGCTACAAAGTGATGTAAGTATTGTTCAATTCCAGCATGTTTTGAGAATTACATATTGGGGAAATACTGATATGCTTATATATATGTGTTCTTGAGAGAATTGTTATCGTAGAAACGCAACCAGATCGAATAACGGATGTTGGATGCGATTATTACTCTTTTCCAGCATGTCTAGAGCTAAGATTATACAGGATCTGAGTATTATCTTATGTGTATGAGAATAATCATGAGTTTAGAATGAGATAATGTTGATATCTGTTAAGATTTGGATTGACCGGTATCGAGAATTACGTCGTTATGCCGTCAGATTGTATAGAGATCACGTAGTGACTTGGTTATGTGTTGATTTAGATTAGAAATTGATAGAGTGCATATCCACATTTCCATTTCAGATTCGTATTGACGACCGTGACAGCGATTCTACGACGAAAGGTATAGTACATGTTTTGTTTGGGGAATCACGACTCAAATAAGATCACATTTGAGTTTCCCAACCAAAATCACATACTTGTTTTATTGTTCATACCTTGATATGATTATGATTGTTAGAGATTTGTTTATAGAATTTGTATGCAGATCTTGCTATGCTTTGTTTACAGATCGTGTAGCATTGCATTATGCTTGTTTACAGATTTTGTATTCATGCATTAAGATAGGCAGTCTGGAGATCAGGCAGACTACTAGATGTTCGGCGATATCTCAGCTTAGGGGAAGATCACCGCCCCTATTGTAGACGCGGATACAGATCAGGCCGAAGTCTATGAATAAGACGTACATCACCTCGATTGGTAGGGTAGGTGACAGCCAGTGACGTCTTATTCACAACGGGATCCCTAGAGTTCTAGTCGAGTCGAGTCTAGACATGATTAGATTCACATTGTATGATTTTATATGAATGACATTCATATCAGCATGTTTCATGTTTGATTGTTTATATGCATGTTACATGTTTATACTGGGATTTGTTCTCACCGGTTTTCCGGCTGTTGTTATGTCTGTATGTGTGCATAACAACAGGTGGGGCAGGATCTGGGTCGAGACAGAGATGATCGTGATAGCGTGGTGATCTCGGGCGCAGCAGAGGACTAGTGGTTCTTTTGTTAGACTTGTACTACCGTTTGTTTATAGATGGTATTGAACACTAGTTGTAAGAACAAGACTTGGACTTCATGTTTATATTGTAAGTTAAACTAAGAATTATGTTTGTTTAGTTACATTTGATTTATTGTAAAAAGCAAAAATTTGACCCACGTTTTTAATAACAATCCATTTAATCCCAAGAAAAAGAATTAGAGCCCGGGTCCCCACAACAGGTGGTATCAGAGCAGAGAGTTCCTTTAGACTGAGCTAGGATAGAATGAGCGGGGTAGATCGAGTCTTCTTCCTTGCTTATGATGTGCTAGCATGTTTATTGCTTTCGTTATTACATGTTGTTTATTATCTGATTGATTACAGCGTGTAATAAACTGAATCAGAACTGATTCTAGATCAGAGGTAACTGACTAGAGGATGGCTGAGACAGTTGTATATATTGTATACTAATCCTTTGGATTATTAGATATGCCACCTAGAAGAGCAGCCGTACCTCTACGACCAGCAGCGCCAGAACAGGGGAGCACATCCGGATATCCCATGGATGTTACAGCGACCCCTATGGAGACGTTGCTGAAGCGATTCCAATCCTTTCGACCTCCCACATTAAAAGGTACTTGAGGACATTGAAATGCTATTCGACTCTTTGGAGTACAGTGACGAGAAGAGAATAAATCTAATTGGCCATCAATTGCAAGATATAGCCAAGAATTGGTGGTTGAACATTAAGAGAGCTTTAGAGCAGCGGGGTACCGAGATTACTTGGAAGGAATTCAAGACGAAGTTCTATCAGCGTTTCTTTCCCATCTCTTATCGCAAGGATAAAGGTGCTGAATTTGCCAACCTGAGGCAAGGGCCACTGAACATTGAGGAGTACGTTGCCAAATTCTCTTCTTTGCTTCGTTTTGCACCCCATGTTTCAGGTAGTGACGAGGCGGTGGCGGACCAATTCATAAATGGCTTGAACCCGGACATCTTTACCTTGGTAAACACGGGAAGACCTAATAACTTTGCGGATGCATTGAATCGAGCCAAGGGTGCAGAAGCAGGATTGTTGCGGCAGCGGAGTGCTCCTTATGTTGCTCCGATACCGAGACCACCAGCACCTACCATTCCACCCCCTCCAAGATTTGATAGTGGCGGTAGTAGCAGTGGCAGAAAGGAACAGCTGAAGGCGAAGGGGAAATAGTTTAAGCGACCTGGGAGCAGTTTGTCCAGCTCCAGCGGATCAAGACAGACTGGGTTTGATCAAAGTTCAAGGACTTCAGGTGTCTACTGTAATTCTTGTGGAGATAGGCATGTGACTGAACAGTGCCAGGGTGTTACAGGCCGATGCAACATTTGTAGGCAACCGGGGCATTTTGCCAAAGTCTGTCCCCAGAGGAGCGTACAGCAAGGCCAGAGTGGAAGAGCATCCGGTTCCGTACCTCAGTTTGAGCGGCAGGCATCATCAGTTCACTCTTTTCAGCCTCCACCGGTACAGACTCCACCCAGAGGCCGAGGTAGTCAGACGGTGAGTCAACCTCCGAGGCAACAGGCTCAAGTGTTTGCATTGACCGAAGAGCAAGCACAAGATGCACCAGATGATGTGATAGCAGGTAACTGCTCTCTTTATGGTTATCCTGCTTATATCTTGATAGATACAGGTGCATCGCATACATTCATTTCAGAGCGATTTGCATTGTTGCATTCTTTGCCTGTTGAGTCTTTGCTAGATGTTGTGTCTATTAATTCTCCGTTGGGAAGTGGATTGATATCTGTAACTACGGTTAGACATTGAATTCTACAGTTTGAGGGGCATGAAATTGACCTAGAGTGTATAGTGTTGGGTCTGGCTGATTTTGATTGTATAGTCGGGATTGACATGCTAACAAAGTACGGAGCTACCGTGGATTGTGTGACACCCTGACCTCTTTTAAAATAAATACGCAACGGAAATAAAATTTTCTCTTTAAAATATACGGAAGGAGTTTCAAAATACATTTCATCAAATATCTTTACAAAATAAATACATGATCATTTAAATGACATAACAAAAACAAAATATCATTCCTATGATCATGCCAAAATCCTCCTTCCAACGGTGTATGCATATGACCCCCGATCTACAGTCAATGTCCCGAGGCACCACTCTGATCTGCATCACATGAAAATAACTGGAATGAGAATAAATCTCAGCAAGTGGAACTCTTATATAACAATGAACAATAACTCTGTAAAACATCTCTTTGAAATCATAAATACCATCAACTCTGAACTGTAAACTCTGAATATCAATAATATAGCAATAGCATAAAATATGATGGTATTTCTCTTTTGCTCTGGGGATTGATATCAATAGTATCTCTGCTCTGGGGTTGCTCGTATCCCAAATCGATATAAATACCGATAACTCTGAGGGATATAAGCCTCTGGGCGATGATCATCTAATATTGCATGCAATCTCTGACTATGTATTTATCAATCCGAAAACATTTAAACTCTTCTCTGGTTTTAACAATCACTTTGAACTCTATATATCTCTTTGTATTCCCTTTAATCAATAATGAGACATACAATGCCTCCAATACATATAACAATACATACTATGGATCAAATGAAAGGGAATAACACAATAAACTCTTTGAAACACATACATATAAAATCATGTGAGCAAAAGGAATGAATTTCCACTTACAAACCACAACAAACACCTCAACTTAGCTCTTGATCACCACCTACAACAAATAATCCACAAATAACACCAATATCAACTAAATATCCAAGATTACAAGCTAAATAATCCATAAATCCACATAAACAACCAACCTAAACAACTCTTAATTTACAACTTTAACAGAATCGCACCAAAAACTTACCCAAGCTTCCTAGCACCAAGGAGAACGTCGATCTCAAGTCGAAATTCCAAACAAACGCTTGAATCGAAGATAGGAAGTGAAAGAAATGACCAAAAACCCTTGCAATGGAGAGAAATGCGAAAATGAGAAGGAAAGAAAAAGGAAAAGTGATGGCCAACCACTCCAAAATCGACTAAATATCTCGCCCATACCTTCACCGCGGGTGCGCCAACACAAGGACCGCGGGTGCGCAATGGCTACGGCATCAAAAAAAAAATCTGGAACTCGAACAGCGCGGGTGCGGCACTGCAAACAGCGCGGGTGCGGTCTCCACCGCGGGGGCGGTCACTACAACGCCGCGGGAGCGGTGTGCTCACGGCAAAACACTATTCCCATGCAACAAAAATCAAACCGAAACGCTGAAACGAACAACCAACATCATCTAATACCTCAAGACAATAAAACTAACAATACTATAGCCCAAAAATACAACTCTGAACATCTAATCAAATATCCCAAATAACAAACGAAACTTAAATCGTACCGTACACCGGGCTCGGCTATTACAATCTCCCCCCCTTAAGGGAATTTCGTCCGCGAAATTGACGTCACGGCACGAACAACTCAGGATACTTCTCTCTCATCTCATCCTCTGGTTCCCACGTAGCCTCCTCTAACAAATGGTTCCTCCAAAGAACTTTGACAATGCCGATCTCTTTGTTCCTCAGAACTCTAACTGTGCGATCCAAAATCTGAATCGGAATCTCTTGATATGTCAAATTCGGCG
Source organism: Primulina eburnea (assembly GCF_022965805.1). Classification (NCBI taxonomy): domain Eukaryota; kingdom Viridiplantae; phylum Streptophyta; class Magnoliopsida; order Lamiales; family Gesneriaceae; genus Primulina; species Primulina eburnea. The sequence goes on from NW_027330554.1 coordinate 156,154, forward strand.
TCAAGTCCAATGGCTCATGGCGTAGAACATGGGAAGGATTTGCAACATACTTCCTGAGCATCGAAACGTGAAACACATTATGAACTCTGTCAAGATCTGGAGGTAGGGCTAATCTGTAGGCTCGATCGCCAACTCTGTCCAATATTTCGAATGGACCAATAAATCTAGGACTCAACTTGCCCTTCTTACCAAATCTCATCACACCCTTGAGAGGTGCTATCTTCAGAAACACGTGGTCGCCAACCTCGAACTGCAAAGGTCTGCGACGAACATCTGCATAGCTCTTCTGTCTGGACTGGGCAGTCTTCATCCTTTCTCTGATAACAGCAACAACATCAGCAGTCTGCTGGACCAGCTCTGGTCCCAACATCTTCCTCTCACCAACCTCGTCCCAATACAAGGGAGACCTGCACTTCCTGCCATAAAGTGCCTCATACGGTGCCATGCCAATCGTCGCCTGGTAGCTATTATTATAAGTGAACTCAGCCAAAGGCAACAAAGAATCCCAGCTACCTGGAAAGTCTATAGTACACGCTCTGAGCATATCCTCAAGAATCTGAATGACTCTCTCTGACTGACCATCACTCTGAGGATGATAGGCTGTACTGAACGCTAACCGCGAACCCATAGCTCTGTGCAAACTCTTCCAAAACTCTGAAGTAAATCTGGGGTCACGATCAGACACGATCGACACAGGAACACCATGAAGTCTGACAATCTCTGCTATGTAGTCCTCGGCATACTGGTTCATCGAATACGTCGTCTTGACTGGAAGAAAGTGCGCTGACTTAGTCAATCTATCAACGATAACCCAAATAGAATTGAAACCTCTCCGCACTCTGGGAAGACCAGTCACGAAATCCATCGTAATATGCTCCCACTTCCACTGAGGAATCGGCAACGACAACAATGTCCCAGCAGGTCTCTGGTGCTCAATCTTCACCTGCTGACAAGTAAGGCACTGAGAAATGAACACGGCAACATCCTTCTTCATACCTGGCCACCAGTAGAGTCGACGAAGATCCTGATACATCTTCGTACTGCCTGGATGAATCGAATACGGCGCGGTATGAGCCTCTGTCAGAATATCTCTACGAATATCATCGCCAACAGGAACACAAATACGACCTCTGAAAGTCATCAAACCATCACCATTCAAGGCAAACTCTGAATTACCTCTAATCTCTGCTCTATCTCTCAACTCTGTCAACTGAACATCAGTCGACTGCTCTCTACGAATCCTGTCCGTCAATGAAGATCGAATAACTAACGCTGAAAGACGAGCAATGGTGCCTGGAATCACCAGATCAATATCCTCTCTCTGCAAATCCATCAGTAACGGTCTCTGAATCAAAGAACTCAATGAAACACTCGACTTGCGGCTTAAAGCATCAGCCACAACATTCGCCTTCCCTGGGTGATAACTGATAGTTACATCGTAATCCTTGACAAGCTCTAACCACCTCCTCTGCCGCATATTGAGCTCTTTCTGCGAGAACAGATACTTCAAACTCTTGTGGTCTGTGAAGATCTCACACTTTTCGCCATACAGATAATGTCTCCAAATCTTAAGGGCGAAAACCACAGCTGCTAGCTCCAAATCGTGCGTCGGATAATTCTTCTCATAATCCTTCAACTGGCGAGAAGCATAGGCAATGACCTTACCTCTCTGCATCAACACTGCACCGAGACCCTTCTTCGACGCATCGGTAAAGACCACAAAATCCTCTGAACCACTGGGCAATGCGAGAATAGGAGCTGACGTCAATCTATCCTTCAACTCCTGAAATGCGCTCTGGCAATCTATAGACCACTCGAACTTCACAGTCTTCCTTGTCAGATTGGACAATGGCAGGGCAATCTTGGAAAAATCCGAAATAAAACGACGATAATAACCCGCCAAACCAAGGAAACTGCGTACCTCTGAAACAGTCGTAGGAATAGGCCACTTCTGAATCGCCTCTATCTTCATCGGATCAACAGCAATGCCATCCCTCGAAACGACATGGCCTAGAAAAGAAATCTGATCCAGCCAAAACTCACACTTCTTCAACTTAGCAAACAACCTCCGCTCTCTCAGCAACTGGAGAACAACTCTGAGATGCTCTGAATGAAGCTCTCTGGTCTTGGAATAGATCAATATATCGTCGATAAAGACAATGACGAAGCTATCCAAATACGGCTTGAACACACGGTTCATCAGGTCCATGAAAACAGAAGGGGCATTGGTCAAACCAAAAGACATCACGAGAAACTCATAGTGACCATACCTGGTCCTGAAAGCCGTCTTAGGGATATCAGACTCCCTAACCTTCAACTGATAGTAGCCAGACCGAAGATCAATCTTCGAGAAAACAGTGGCACCCTGGAGTTGGTCAAATAGATCGTCAATCCGTGGCAACGGATACTTGTTCTTGATCGTCACTTTGTTGAGCTCTCTGTAATCGATACACAGACGCAAAGACCCGTCCTTCTTCTTAACAAATAGAACCGGAGCTCCCCAAGGCGAAGAACTCGGACGAATGAAACCCTTATCTAGAAGATCCTGCAACTGCGTCTTCAACTCTTTCATCTCGGTAGGAGCCATCCTATACGGAGCCTTAGAAATAGGAACCGTACCTGGAGCAAGATCAATAACAAACTCTACATCTCTATCCGGCGGCAAACCCGGAACATCATCCTCAAACACATCCGCAAACTCCCTCACCACATCAATATCATCAATATTCAACTTAATCAGTCTATCCATATCCACAACAGATGCTAGAAAAACATCACAACCTCTACACAATAGCCTCTCAGCATCAAGACACGAAATAAAAGGAAGGACCAGCGAAGTACCTGAGCTGGCGAGAACTCCTCCCTGGCCATCATCTGCAAAAGTCACCGTCTTAGCAACGCAATCAATAACAGCACGATAGGTCGACAGCCAATCCATGCCAAGAATAACATCAAAGGCAACCATCGGGATCACAATCAAATCAGCAAAGACCTCTCGATCAACAAAACGAACGGGGCACGCATACACTATGGAAGTCGGGCACAAAACATCTCCCGAAGGCAAAACAACACTAAGCTGAAGGGGAATAACAGAAGGAACTATACCCAAAGATCTCAAAAACAATTCAGACATAAAAGAATGAGTAGCACCAGTATCAATCAAAGTAGTAGCTACTCTGCCTGAAATTAAAATGGAACTAGAGATTACAGAAGAATTACGATTAATACCTTCCTTAGTCATCGAAAAGATACGACCCTGCACCTTCTCCTGGCTAGCTCCCCTAGGACAATCTCTGGAAATATGGCCTGGCATGCCACAACGATAGCAAGAACGAGAGCCAAATCTACACTCTCCACGATGGGGTCTGCTACACTTGGGACACAAGGATCTCTCAGAATCAGACGGAGCAACTGGCACTGACGGTGGCCTAGGACTCTGATCCACCTTGCCCTTCCCCTTGAATCGATCTCTGCCACGCTGACCTGAACTCTGGCCTCTTTGAACACTAGCCTGGTGCCTCGCCTGTCTCTCCCTGGCGATATCCTTCTCGTCCTGCTCTGCTAGCAACGCCTTGGACACAATCTCCTTGAAAGTCACAGCCTTGGACATATTGATATCACGCCTGATCTCCGCTCTAAGGCCTCGAATGAAGTGAGCACCTTTATCTTTATCACTGGTAGCAATGTACGGAGCAAAAAGGCAACCCTCCTCGAACCTGAGAATATACTCGTCCACATTCAAGCTCCCCTGACGAAGCTCCAAGAACTCTGTGACCTTCCTCGCTCGCAGTGCATCAGGAAAGTACTTGTCGTAGAAAAGCTCAGTAAACTCAGACCACTTCAAAGTAGAAACATCAATGCCAACCTTGGTCGCATTCCACCACAAACGTGCAGCTTTAACCAGCATGAAAACAGCACAACTGATACGGTCTCTGTCCTCATAGTGGAGATGATCAAAAATCGCCTCCAAAGCCTTGACCCACTCTACTGCAGCTAAAGGATCGGAGCTGCCTGGAAACTCGGGTGGATCCATCCTCTTAAACGCAGAAAAGATAGCATCAGAACCAACTGCTACTGGAGCAACCTGCCCCCTACCTTGGCCTCTGCCCTGGTCTGCTCCTTGCAGTCTAAGCAACTGCTGGATCTGCTCACTGTGAACCTTAGCCTGCTCCTTCAGTAACTTGCCGAACTCGTCGACAACTCTCGAGGACGAACTATCCTCCCCCTCTGACGCCTTACGCTTAGGAGGCATCCTCTACTCTACAATGCTCACAAGATACCAATCAATACATAACAATAGATAGATGCAAAGAAAACATACCCGGACAGTTGAAAGTAGACGAAGTCATATGCATTGGTCCGAAGAACACCGCTCTGATACCACTAAATGTGACACCCTGACCTCTTTTAAAATAAATACGCAACGGAAATAAAATTTTCTCTTTAAAATATACGGAAGGAGTTTCAAAATACATTTCATCAAATATCTTTACAAAATAAATACATGATCATTTAAATGACATAACAAAAACAAAATATCATTCCTATGATCATGCCAAAATCCTCCTTCCAACGGTGTATGCATATGACCCCCGATCTACAGTCAACGTCCCGAGGCACCACTCTGATCTGCATCACATGAAAATAACTGGAATGAGAATAAATCTCAGCAAGTGGAACTCTTATATAACAATGAACAATAACTCTGTAAAACATCTCTTTGAAATCATAAATACCATCAACTCTGAACTGTAAACTCTGAATATCAATAATATAGCAATAGCATAAAATATGATGGTATTTCTCTTTTGCTCTGGGGATTGATATCAATAGTATCTCTGCTCTGGGGTTGCTCGTATCCCAAATCGATATAAATACCGATAACTCTGAGGGATATAAGCCTCTGGGCGATGATCATCTAATATTGCATGCAATCTCTGACTATGTATTTATCAATCCGAAAACATTTAAACTCTTCTCTGGTTTTAACAATCACTTTGAACTCTATATATCTCTTTGTATTCCCTTTAATCAATAATGAGACATACAATGCCTCCAATACATATAACAATACATACTATGGATCAAATGAAAGGGAATAACACAATAAACTCTTTGAAACACATACATATAAAATCATGTGAGCAAAAGGAATGAATTTCCACTTACAAACCACAAAAAACACCTCAACTTAGCTCTTGATCACCACCTACAACTAATAATCCACAAATAACACCAATATCAACTAAATATCCAAGATTACAAGCTAAATAATCCATAAATCCACATAAACAACCAACCTAAACAACTCTTAATTTACAACTTTAACAGAATCGCACCAAAAACTTACCCAAGCTTCCTAGCACCAAGGAGAACGTCGATCTCAAGTCGAAATTCCAAACAAACGCTTGAATCGAAGATAGGAAGTGAAAGAAATGACCAAAAACCCTTGCAATGGAGAGAAATGCGAAAATGAGAAGGAAAGAAAAAGGAAAAGTGATGGCCAACCACTCCAAAATCGACTAAATATCTCGCCCATACCTTCACCGCGGGTGCGCCAACACAAGGACCGCGGGTGCGCAATGGCTACGGCATCAAAAAAAAAAATCTGGAACTCGAACAGCGCGGGTGCGGCACTGCAAACAGCGCGGGTGCGGTCTCCACCGCGGGGGCGGTCACTACAACGCCGCGGGAGCGGTGTGCTCACGGCAAAACACTATTCCCATGCAACAAAAATCAAACCGAAACGCTGAAACGAACAACCAACATCATCTAATACCTCAAGACAATAAAACTAACAATACTATAGCCCAAAAATACAACTCTGAACATCTAATCAAATATCCCAAATAACAAACGAAACTTAAATCGTACCGTACACCGGGCTCGGCTATTACAGATTGTTTCCACAAGATTGTCAGATTCAGACCCGAGATGACAGACGAGTGGAAATTCTACGGGAAGGGTTCCAGATCTCGGATTCCCATGATTTCGGCTCTTACTATGAATAGATTATTGCAAAAAGGAGCAGATGGTTTCTTTATTTATGCTGTAGACATGCAGAAGTCGAGCCCGACATTGGCAGATATACCAGTAGTGCGGGAATTTGCTGATATTTTTCCAGATGAGATCCCAGGATTACCTCCGGTTCGTGAGGTAGACTTTAGTATTGATCTTACACCAGGTACCGTCCCTATTTCGAGAGCTCCGTATAGGATGGCACCCATCAAACTAAAAGAATTGAAAGCACAATTAGAAGATCTTCTGGCCAAGGGATATATCAGACCTAGTGTATCTCCTTGGGGCGCTCCGGTGCTGTTTGTGCGGAAGAAAGACGGTTCGATGCGATTATGTATTGATTACAGGCAATTGAACAAGGCAACGATCAAGAATAAATATCCTTTGCCTAGGATTGATGATTTATTTGATCAGTTGCAGGGATCCTCCGTGTATTCGAAGATTGATTTGCGTTCTGGATATCATCAGCTCAGAGTTCGAGATGTAGATATACCGAAGACAGCATTTCGAACCAGGTATGGACATTACGAATTTATTGTCATGCCTTTTGGTTTAACAAATGCTCCTGCGGTATTTATGGGCTTGATGAACCAAGTGTTTCAGAAATATTTGGATGAATTTGTGATTGTCTTCATTGATGACATTTTGGTGTATTCGAAGAACAGAAATCAGCATGCAGAGCATCTCAGAATTGTTTTGCAGACGTTGAGAAACGAGCGACTGTATGCTAAATTGTCAAAGTGTGAGTTTTGGTTGAATCGAGTTGTATTCTTGGGGCATATCATTTCTGGAGATGGTATTTCTGTAGATCCGAGTAAAGTGGAAGCTGTGATCAGTTGGTCGAGACCGACTTCTGTGCCAGAAATACGCAGTTTCATGGGCTTAGCCGGATACTACAGAAGATTTATCAAAGATTTCTCCAGTATTGCAAAGCCAATAACTCAATTGACGCAAAAGAATGCACCATTTGTTTGGTCAGAGGAGTGCGAGTCTAGCTTTTTAGAGTTGAAGAAAAGGCTGACTAGTGCTCCAGTGTTGACGATACCTTCAGGTACGGGTGATTTCGTTGTGTATTGCGATGCCTCTCATAGAGGTTTGGGATGTGTTCTTATGCAGCGAGGCCATGTGATCGCATACGCCTCGAGACAATTGAAGCCACATGAAGTTCGATACCCCATTCACGATCTGGAATTGGCGGCTATCGTATTTGCATTAAAGATTTGGCGTCATTATCTCTACGGCGAGAAATTTGAGATTTACTCCGATCACAAGAGCCTAAAGTATCTATTCTCTCAATCAGAACTGAACATGAGGCAGCGTAGATGGCTAGATCTTCTGAAAGATTTTGACTGTGAAATCAAATATTATCCAGGAAAGTCAAATGCAGCAGCAGATGCCTTGAGTCGTAAGGTATGTTCTTTGTCCTTATCGACGATAGGTGTTAACAAGTTAGTTGAAAATTGCTGTACATCTGGATTAGAATTTGATGCAGATAGTAAGCCACTACGACTTTTTACGATCCAAGTTGAGCCCAATTTGATTATGAGGATCAAGGAAGCACAAAGAACTGATCAGAATGTGCAAAGATCAATCCAAATGGTCAGATCAGGGCATGTATCAGAATATCAGGTACGAGATCATGTGTTGTACGTGAATAACCGTCTAGTTGTGCCAGATGTTGCAGATTTGAGACAGCAGATTCTGACAGAGGCACATTGTAGTCGGTTCAGCATTCATCCTGGTGGCAGGAAGATGTACAATGACTTGAAGACACAGTTCTGGTGGAAGCAAATGAAGTCAGACATTGCCGAATTTGTGTCTAAGTGTTTGAACTGCCAACAGGTGAAAGCTGAGAGGAAGAAACCTGGTGGATTACTTCAAAGCTTAGCCATTCCTGAATGGAAATGGGATCACATTTCCATGGATTTCGTGACGAAGTTACCTCGATCATCCAGAGGCTGTGATGCGATTTGGGTCATTATTGACAGACTGACCAAATCTGCATGTTTCATCCCATACAGAATGTTAGAGTAGATGCCCCGCAAGCCAACTGTTGGCTAGGGATTTTATTGACTCAGTTGTAAAGAATAATCTTTATTTTAATATAATTCATTATTTCATGGTTTGTTATTTCTTTATCTGTATACCCATGTGTCAAACATAGATAAAGACCTTGATTATACTTTAATACAAATGAATCGTAATTCGATGTTGAAACTCATTTGTAAACACTGTATTATCTAAATCTGTTCCTAGTCGATTCAGCTGCCTAAAATATGGATAAAGGTCGCTTGAGCTCGAGACTAGCATCTGTGATGTTGTGTACCGCGTTTCTTGGTAAGGGCATGGAGATGTCCAAACATACAGATAGGTAGTCATATGATGATTATACCGAACAACCCTCCCTCGGACTTTCCAAGTGGTTATCATTTATCGAGAGGATAAGTCCGTGGTTATGATTGTACACCATTAGTCCTTACGACCCGGGACAACACTGAGGCTCTGAAAGCGGACCGGTTACGGTGGCCGGAAGCGCAACGGAAGTCAAAAATTTTAATTTTTATGCTAGAATTTTCGGCCACCTTGGTTTTGCATAATATTTACAAAACAACACATACATAGGGTGTTAAAAATTTACCTATCAACCCCTTAGAGTTGATGAATGGCACCAACTAAAGTGTAAACACTTTAGCTCTTCTTTGGTAGGCAAATCTACAAGCTCCTCCTTCTTTTCTTCAAGAAATAAGGCCCACCACTAGCAAGGCAAATCCCCTCAAGTTTTGCACTAGAAAAACTTTAGGATTTTTCAAAGAGAAGATTTTTATTCTCCAAGAAATGAAGAACAAAAATGGAAGAAAATTGGGAGAGAAAATCCCTCTTGATTTCGGCCAAGTGAGAGTTGGGAGAGTGTGGGAGACTAGCCTAGGTATTGTCAAAAGTTGTCTCTCAAAAGTTGCATGCCTTTTGAATTTTTTTAATAAAAAGTAATCAAGGCTCTTCACCTCCCAAGCATGCAAACCCTAGCATGTCTCACATATATATTATATGGTTTTTAACACATTAAAAACCATGGACTAAATTTTGATTATCTCAAACACATTTGAGATTAAATAAATACTACTTGAATTTATTCAAGTCCCACTAGTTAAATAATTATTTTAATTGAGCTCTACAAGGCTCAATATTATTTAATTAATTCAACACTTGAATTAACTTAATTCTTTAGACTCTACTAGGTCCACTAGTGTTTAATTAATTCAACACTTGAATTAATTTAATTTAGTCCTCAATAATGTTTATGAAAATCACAATTTTCAACTACATTATTTACTTGGCCAAATTTTAATCTTAGGAACACTTCCATAAATTAAAATTTATATTTCTCTCATAGAAGTCATACTTCTATTTTTTCTTTACACTTATAAACACATTTATAAGCCGTTCAACACATTGAACTATTTTACTTCTCATCGTGATTTACAAAGCTAGTACTTGTGTGGCCCTCAATGGTTCATTGATACAACTAGCCGTGGGTTCACATCTCCATGTGATTCGGACTAAACATGTCCTTATACGAGCATACCCCAATTGCCCCATTCTTACTTATCAACTCTTTGATAGTAAGAATGTAAGAACTCAAGTCTGATAGTACCCAACCAATCACGTTAAACGCCTAGCAGCATCGCTTACGTGATTCCCTAGGTATCACATGATAGTGCCTGCAAGAACCATTTAATTATGGTTAGCGTACAGTACGGTCCCTTCAACTCATATATCCCGACCGATTCGACAACTATTGGTTTATCGAGAGTTGTCAATGAATCGATACTATGTGTCATGTTGTGGTTGCATCGATGGTGTAATCTATGAAACCCCTTTCATAATTACCACCATACTCTGATCAGAGATTTCAACTCACACATACATGCAAAACACATAGGATATCCATACCCGTAGGTAAGCGGTGAATCCCCAGCTACAATGCATCGACTCCTATATGTTTCGCCGTAACACCCAACCTTGCCACCTGATGACCCCATAAGAGTCGGTAAACAAGTCAAAGTGAAACGCTAGCATATAGAGTCTCAATGTTGTCCCGGGTCATAAGGACTAATGGTGTACAACCATAAACTAGGACTTTTCCACTCGATAAGTGATAACCACTTGGAAAGTCCTTTATAGAGGGTTGTTCAGTGCACTCTACCAGGAGCACCTATCTGCATGCTCGGACATCACAATGTCCCCTACCAATGAAACATGGTACTCACATCGCAGATACTAGTCTCTAACTCGAGCGGCCTTTATCCTTCTTAGTGGCGGCTGAATCGACTAGGAACGGTTTAGAATATACAGTATTCCAAATATGAGTTTCATGATACTCATCATATGAGCATCTCATATTCTTTCTACTATTTGTATATTCAAGGACTTTATCTATGCAACTAGCATGGGTATAAAGATAAAGATGCGCCAAATTAATAAATTGAAATATTATTAAAATAAAGATCGTTTATACAAAGAGTTTCATTGTGAACAGTCGGCCAACACTTGGCTCGACGTGCACCTACTCTAACAATCTCCCACTTGCACTAGAGCCAACTACCTATATACTTTAGACCCATTGACTCGCGATGCTTCTCGAACGATGGTCCTGGTAAAGGCTTAGTTAGTGGATCAGCAACATTATCTGCGGAGCCGACTTTGTCAATCACGACATCTCCTCTTTCCACGATCTCTCTGAGGATGTGGTACTTTCTCAATACATGTTTGGACTTCTGATGAGACCTTGGCTCCTTCGCCTGAGCTATGGCTCCCGTGTTGTCACACATCACCGGGATAGGAGCAACTCCATTAAGAATGACGCCCAACTCTTGGACGAAATTCCTAATCCAAACAGCCTCCTTTGCTGCACCCGATGCAGCAATGTATTCTGCCTCAGTGGTGGAATCCGCAGTACTGTCTTGCTTGGAACTCTTCCAAGAGACAGCACCACCATTGAGCATGAATATGAATCCGGAGGTTGACTTCGAGTCATCAACATCGCTTTGGAAGCTAGAGTCGGTATAGCCTTCCAATTTCAGTTCTCCACCCCCATAGACCAAAAACAACTTATTGGTCCTTCTAAAATACTTGAGGATGTCTTTCACAGCTTTCCAGTGTGGAAGACCAGGGTTGGATTGATATCTACTCACTACACTTAGTGCAAATGCCACGTCAGGACGTGTAGATATCATCCCATACATGATACTACCAATAGCCGAAGCATAAGGAATTCGTGTCATCGCCGCTATCTCTGCATCAGTCTTGGGAGACATAGACTTGGATAGGGACACGCCATGACACATTGGTAGATGTCCTCTCTTGGACTCATCCATCGAGAACCGCTTCACGATGGTATCAATGTATGTGGACTGGGTGAGACCAAGCAATTTTCTTGATCTATCTCTATAGATCTGTATTCCCAATACAAAAGATGCTTCACCCAAGTCCTGCATTGAGAACTTACTTGCTAACCATATCTTTGTTGATTGCAACATTCCTACATCATTCCCAATGAGTAGAATGTCATCAACATAAAGAACAAGGAATGTCATAGCACTCCCACTGACCTTCTTATACACACAGGGTTCCTCAGGATTCTTAGTAAATCCAAACTCTTTGATTGTACTATCGAATCTGAGGTTCCAGCTCCTCGATGCCTGCTTAAGACCATAAATAGATCTTTGAAGTTTGCATACCATATGCTCACTTCCGATGGATGTAAACCCTTCAGGTTGAGACATGTAAATTTCTTCCTTAAAATCCCCATTAAGGAAGGCTGTCTTTACATCCATCTGCCATATCTCATAGTCATACCATGCAGCTATGGCTAGCAATATCCTAATGGACTTGAACATCGCAACTGGAGAAAAGGTTTCCTCATAGTCAACACCTTGTCTTTGAGTATACCCTTTCGCTACCAATCGCGCTTTGAAGGTCAATACCTTCGCATCCGCCCCAAGTTTCCTCTTGTAAATCCATTTACACCCTATGGGAACAGTTCCCTCAGGTGGATCCACAAGATTCCACACTTGGTTCGAATGCATGGAATTCATCTCAGATTCCATTGCTTCAAGCCATTTGGATGAATCGGCATCCGATAACGCTTCCTTGAAGGTCCTTGGATCACATCCAAGATTAGGCTCATCATGGCCCTCTTCAAGAAGCAGACCATACCTCACAGGTGGTCTCGAGACTCTCTCGGTTCTTCTAGGAGCTTGTATCTCCTCACTTGGCTTCTCGGGTGTGGGTTCTACAACTGTGGGTGTCTCTCGAACCTCTTCGAGTTCTATCATCTCGCCTTTTCTATCCAATAGAAATTCCTTTTCCAAAAAGGTTGCGTTCCTAGAAACAAACACCTTTGTTTCTTGAGGATGATAGAAATAATATCCAATGGAATTCCTTGGATATCCCACAAAGTAGCATAAAATGGATCGACTATCCAATTTATCTCCCACTGTCTGCTTCACATAAACAGGACACCCCCATATTCTAAGATAAGAATACTTGGGAGGCTTACCCATCCATATCTCATATGGAGTCTTGTCAACTGCCTTTGTATGGACATTGTTCAACAACAGTGCCGCTGTTTCAAGCGCATATCCCCAAAAGGATGGCGGCAACTCCGTGAACCCCATCATAGACCGAACCATGTCCATCAAAGTCCGGTTACGACGCTCCGAAACACCATTTAACTGCGGTGTAGCGGGCGGAGTCCACTGCGAGAGAATCCCATTCTCTCTAAGATACTCTTGGAACTCGGCACTCAAGTACTCACCACCTCGATCCGATCGAAGTGTCTTGATGCTTCGTCCCAATTGCTTCTCTACTTCACTTCTGAATTCTTTGAACCTTTCAAAGGCTTCAGACTTGTATTTCATCAAATACACATACCCATACCTCGAATGGTCATCGGTAAAGGTGATGAAGTAGGCATGTCCATGCTTAGTGGTGATGCTAAGCGGACCGCACACATCGGTATGGATCAAATCCAATAACCCTTTGGCTCGCTCCGCATGGCCCTTAAAGGGAATTTTGGTCATCTTTCCTTTCAGACAGGATTCACAAGTCGTGAGAGCATTAATATCGGACATATCAAACATGCCAACTCCCACTAACTTGTTCATCCTTCTTAGGGATATATGACCTAATCGAGCATGCCATAATTGTGCCGAATTAAGAGTATCTTGTTTGCGCTTATTTGTTGTTGTTATTGTTTGGACATTGTTAAGTGGAATATCTTTTAATTTTAAGGTGTAGAGATTGTTTTCAAGTTCACCGGTACCAACTAAACATTCATTCTTGTAAATATTGCAAACACCTTTGCCAAATAAACAAGAAAATCCATCGATATCAAGCATAGGAATGGAAATAATGTTTTTGATCAAGTCTGGTACAAATAAAACATCTCTTAAAACCAAATTAAAATCATTGTTCAAACATAAATAAACATCTCCCACAGCCTTGGCAGCAACCCTTGCTCCATTGCCCAACCTCAAGAAGGTCTCACCTTCCCTGAGCTTCCTACTTCTTCCCATCACCTGCAAATCATTACAGAGATGTGAGCCACAGCCGGTATCCAATACCCAAGAAGTAGAGTTAATGGAGATATTCACTTCAATGTAGAACATACCTTTGCCAGAACCCTTCTGCGCAAGATATTCCCTGCAGTTACGCCTCCAATGTCCAGGCTTCTTGCAGTGGTGACAGATGTCAACAATCTTCTCAGCCTTGGCTGGCGCGGCTGCCACTACGGGACTCGGAGTCTGCCTCTTCAAGGGCTCGCTCTTCTTGGGGCGCTGGAAAGAACGCTTCTTTCCCTTCCCATGTGGACCGGTCTTCGTGCCAGATGAAGAGCCCACATAAAGAACCGACTTCTCCTTCTTGATGGTGGACTCAAAGGTTACAAGCATGTTCACCAACTCTTCAAGGCTGGGCTCGAGCTTGTTCATATTGAAGTTCACGACAAAAGGATCGAAAGAGCTAGGCAGTGACAACAGTAGCACATCCGTGGTCAACTCTGATGGCAAGATCAAATCCATGCCCACGAGCTTGTCCACGAGCCCAATCAACTTTAGGCCATGCTCATGGACCGAAGTCCCATCTCGCATGCGTAAAGTGATGAGCTCCTTTACTGTGGCATGCCTCAAAGGCCGAGTCTGCTCACCGAAGAGCTCCTTGAGGTGCAAATGAATGTCAGCAGCATTCTTTGCATCCTCGAATCGCCTTTGCAGCTCATCGTTCATCGAAGCCGGCATGTAACACTTGGCCTTCAAGTCATGGTCGCACCAATCCTTGTAGGTCTGCAGTTCCTCGAGACTGCAGTCAGTCGGAGCCTCATCAGGGGGCGACTCAGTCATTGTGTATGCGATTCTCTCCGAGTTTAGGACGATCTTTAAATTTCTTAGCCAAGTGATATAGTTAGGTCCGGTTAGAACGTGTTTTTCGAGAATAACCGAAAACGGGTTGCGAATTGATGACATTGTCACAGATTTGTACTGAAAAGTAAAACAGATAAATGTTAATGACTATTTTAAAATATTTAATAAGATATAAAGTTTGGACTTTTACTTTATAAATTATCGCTCCCACTGTTTTGACATTTTCACTACCCTCTAGTGAAAACGGGAAACACTTTCCTCAGTAGGTACGTAAGGTCCAATTAGCGAATTGTGATCCCGAATAATATCGGCCATCACAACTCCTAAAAGGTAGTTTCCAATTGCATCGCCATGCAACCCTCTACGTATACTTTTGTCTCACGTTTGATTAGGACCCAATAATATGACGTCGTTCATCTTTACGTGTCAAGCCTAACCCATCGATATTGAACCTTAATGGACGGTCGCCATGAGTTCCCTCAATAATATGAGCCGAAATCATGGGAGTTCCACGTAGTACACATCACCATGTCAATGGATGTCACAGCTTTCCGGCACCCAGGGCCCCCTCAATAATATGAGCCGAGCCCCGAGTACGGGTAGCGTTCATCATGCATCCATTGTCGATGGAAGACAAGGAAATTATAAACAAATTTATAATTCCCCTTTTCGGACTTGAAATTAATTTTGAATCTTATTCAAAATGAGGGTTTTTTAATTTTGAAAGGTCTCATCATTAATTTTATTTTAAAAGCTCGCCATGTTTGATCGTATGTTTGCCGGATTCATGCAACTTTGTTATTATAATAATAATAACGCACATACTCATTATTTATAACATATCATGCATAAATTATAAATAGAAAACAGTACAAGGATGATCAATTGCCCCAAAACTAATGGCCCGTGTGAGCCAAACACGGGCCTAGGTCCAATCCTAGGGTAAATGCAGGGATGCAATGCAACTAAATTATTACATTAGCATCCAATATTACATGTCTTCGATCTTCATAATCACCAAGGCCACCATCTTCCAATCTTGATCTTCCACTATTCTAATATTTACATTTAAATATCCATGGCACATAGGGATACATCTCATGGGGGTGGGAACGGGCCATAAACCAAGCCCACTTTAAATTGATAATTATTACAATCATTCAACACAAATATCCTAGCATACACCTAGCAAATTGGGCTTGGGCTTTTGATCATCCTTCATGCATAATATCTCATATCATACACCATCAATTAATTATCACTATAATTAATTGATCCAATATTATATATCTTGATCCAATCACTAACCGCCACAATTATAAATTAAATCAACAAAGTATACAAACACTTTTGTCTACTTTCAAATTAATTTATTTATAATCGAATTTCTTGTAAATCACAATTTACTATAAATAATTAAAGTCCTACTTCAATTATTTATTTTATGAGAAAATATTTGCAACAATTGTAAATTTAAACTTAAGGGCTCAAAACTCATTTTTCACCAAAAATAGTTTGGCTCATTTAAATTTCACAAAATTATGTTGACCATCTAATGGCCCAACAACTCAAGGTCCATGACACTAAGATTGTCCAAAACACTTTTGGAAACCCTAGCCGTCATCGCCGTCGCCGGAGCTTCGTCGCCGGATTCCGGCAACAAAAAATTTTTTTTTTTATTTTAAAAAACTGCATTTTCGGGCAGCCCCCTCGGGCTGCCCTTTGCTGCCCGAAAAATCCGGGCAGCCCTCGGGCAGCAACATGCTGCCCGAAAATTTATTTTTTTTTTGAGATAAAATTTTCGGCCCTTTGCAAATCTTGCACAAAAAATTCTCAAGCGGTTAGAAATCGATCTCAATACAATATTACGTAAATATAGCACAAAAACCGTAACCTTAGCTCGGATACCACTTGAAAGCGGACCGGTTACGGTGGCCGGAAGCGCAACGGAAGTCAAAAATTTTAATTTTTATGCTAGAATTTTCGGCCACCTTGGTTTTTGCATAATATTTACAAAACAACACATACATAGGGTGTTAAAAATTTACCTATCAACCCCTTAGAGTTGATGAATGGCACCAACTAAAGTGTAAACACTTTAGCTCTTCTTTGGTAGGCAAATCTACAAGCTCCTCCTTCTTTTCTTCTAGAAATAAGGCCCACAACTAGCAAGGCAAATCCCCTCAAGTTTTGCACTAGAAAAACTTAAGGATTTTTCAAAGAGAAGATTTTTATTCTCCAAGAAATGAAGAACAAAAATGGAAGAAAATTGGGAGAGAAAATCCCTCTTGATTTCGGCCAAGTGAGAGTTGGGAGAGTGTGGGAGACTAGCCTAGGTATTGTCAAAAGTTGTCTCTCAAAAGTTGCATGCCTTTTGAATTTTTTTAATAAAAAGTAAACAAGGCTCTTCACCTCCCAAGCATGCAAACCCTAGCATGTCTCACATATATATTATATGGTTTTTAACACATTAAAAACCATGGACTAAATTTTGATTATCTCAAACACATTTGAGATTAAATAAATACTACTTGAATTTATTCAAGTCCCACTAGTTAAATAATTATTTTAATTGAGCTCTACAAGGCTCAATATTATTTAATTAATTCAACACTTGAATTAACTTAATTATTTAGACTATACTAGGTCCACTAGTGTTTAATTAATTCAACACTTGAATTAATTTAATTTAGTCCTCAATAATGTTTATGAAAATCACAATTTTCAACTACATTATTTACTTGGCCAAATTTTAATCTTAGGAACACTTCCATAAATTAAAATTTATATTTCTCTCATAGAAGTCATACTTCTATTTTTTCTTTACGCTTATAAACACATTTATAAGCCGTTCAACACATTGAACTATTTTACTTCTCATCGGGATTTACAAAGCTAGTACTTGTGTGGCCCTCAATGGTTCATTGATACAACTAGCCGTGGGTTCACATCTCCATGTGATTCGGACTAAACATGTCCTTATACGAGCATACCCCAATTGCCCCATTCTTACTTATCAACTCTTTGATAGTAAGAACGTCAGAACTCAAGTCTGATAGTACCCAACCAATCACGTTAAACGCCTAGCAGCATCGCTTACGTGATTCCCTAGGTATCACATGATAGTGCCTGCAAGAACCATTTAATTATGGTTAGCGTACAGTACGGTCCCTTCAACTCATATATCCCGACCGATTCGACAACTATTGGTTTATCGAGAGTTGTCAATGAATCGATACTATGTGTCATGTTGTGGTTGCATCGATGGTGTAATCTATGAAACCCCTTTCATAATTACCACCATACTCTGATCAGAGATTTCAACTCACACATACATGCAAAACACATAGGATATCCATACCCGTAGGTAAGCGGTGAATCCCCAGCTACAATGCATCGACTCCTATATGTTTCGCCGTAACACCCAACCTTGCCACCTGATGACCCCATAAGAGTCGGTAAACAAGTCAAAGTGAAACGCTAGCATATAGAGTCTCAATGTTGTCCCGGGTCATAAGGACTAATGGTGTACAACCATAAACTAGGACTTTTCCACTCGATAAGTGAGAACCACTTGGAAAGTCCTTTATAGAGGGTTGTTCAGTGCACTCTACCAGGAGCACCTATCTGCATGCTCGGACATCACAATGTCCCCTACCAATGAAACATGGTACTCACATCGCAGATACTAGTCTCTAACTCGAGCGGCCTTTATCCTTCTTAGTGGCGGCTGAATCGACTAGGAACGGTTTAGAATATACAGTATTCCAAATATGAGTTTCATGATACTCATCATATGAGCATCTCATATTCTTTCTACTATTTGTATATTCAAGGACTTTATCTATGCAACTAGCATGGGTATAAAGATAAAGATGCGCCAAATTAATAAATTGAAATATTATTAAAATAAAGAGTTTCATTGTGAACAGTCGGCCAACACTTGGCTCGACGTGCACCTACTCTAACAGGCTCTATATGCGAGGGCTGTGCTTTGACTCGTTTACCGGCTCCAGGAGAGTCATCAGGTGGCGAGGTTGGGTACAGTTACGACACATATAGGAGCCAGTGCATTGTAGTCGGGAATTCACCGCTCACCTACGGGTGTGGATATCCTATGTGACCTAATGTAATAATAGTTCATGGAATCTCTGGCCAGAGTATAAGATGTACGTTGGAGAAGGAGTTCTCCAATAGTACACGCGGTGCCACTATTATAGTTATCACATAGTTATCGAATTAATATGCAACCCTCGATGAACCAATGGTTGCTGATTCGATCGGGATATATGAGATGAAGGGACCGTACTGTACGTTAATCGTAATCGACTGGTTCTTGCAGGCACTATCAGTGATACCTAGGGGATCATGGGGCGATGCTACTAGACGCTCTTACCATGATCCGATGGGTGCAATCAGAAATGAGTTCTGACATTCTTGATCAAGGTGTTGATGAAAAGAATGGGGCTAACTGGGGTAAGCCCGAATAAAGGATTATGTCCTGAATCACAAAGAGTTGTGAACCCACGGCTAGTTGTATCCCTGAACCATTGAGGGTCACACAAGTGCTGGATTATTTGTTCCCGTTGAGATAATAAATTCAAGAAGTTGAATTTAAATTATGATATAGTAAATTCAAAGAGTTGAATTTATGATAATTAAATTTTGAGAAAATAAATTCAAGGAATTGAATTTTATGATATAGTAAATTCAAGAAGTTGAATTTATGAAATTTGGAGAGAATAAATTCAAGGAGTTGAATTTGTAAAGTTTAAGAATTTAATTTATTAAACTCAAAAGTTGAGTTTATTAAATATTAAATTAAATATAGTGGGAAGTATGTTTAATGGGCTTGTAGGGGTACAAGTCCAACATACTAAATAATTAAAGTTCTTAATGGACTTTGATTGATTAATTAAACCAGTTGGATTAGTCCAATTAATTAATCAAGCCCATTAATGTTAATTATGATTATTAGGTCATGGAATTTTAAATGAATAGATAAATAAAAATTCTTGACCTAAAATGATAGCCTCCACTATATTGAGTTGTGCCAATTTCGAGAATCACCAAAATTTGGAAATGCAATAAGAATCTTTCATTAACTTAATTAATCCAATTAATTAAGTAAAGGAATGATTAGTATGGAAAAGGATTTATTAATTCTGAAAAATTATTTGCATGCATTTTCGGTGGATTCTTTTTCTATTGAAGATTTGAGAAATAAGGCATCCGAGAATTTTTCTTTTTCTTCTTGGAGAATAACTTTCGGCTCCTCTATAATTTTGTGTGCTCTCAAAATTGTGTTCTATCTCAAATACAAAATCTTCTACACTTTCTAGTGCGAGTTAGAAGAGGAACATATATTCCGGTCGTGGACCTGATTAGTAGATCGAAGACCGTTCGTAGGGGATTCACGAAGAGCTATCTCCGCTAACCCCGGAATAGTTGGAGCCAAGTGATAAATTCACTAAAGGTATAAATTCTCTAAACATCCTATGTATGTTTAATTTATGAAAACCATACGAGTGTCCAAAATTATTTTGTTTTTCAAAATAAAATAAAAATTTTAAACTTCCGCTGCGTTTTGGGCACGTAGAAAACCGAGATCCAACACAGAATGACATATAGACAGGATCAGATGGCGGAGATTTATATTCGAGAGGTAGTCAGATTGCATGGAGTGCCGAAGTCTATCGTATCAGATCGTGATCCACGATTCACTTCACACTTCTGGCACAGTTTACAGCAGGCCTTAGGTACGACATTACACCTGAGTACTGCTTATCATCCTCAGACAGACGGACAGTCAGAACGGACTATCCAGACATTAGAGGATATGTTGAGAGCCGTCGTGCTAGATTTTGGCATTGGTTGGCAAGATTCCCTACCTCTTTGCGAATTCTCTTACAATAATAGCTATCAGACGAGTATCGAGATGGCACCGTTTGAAGCTTTGTATGGCAAGAAGTGCAGATCTCCGCTATACTGGGATGACGTTTCAGAAGTACCAGAACTTGGACCAGATATGATTCGTGACATGACAGAGAAGGTAAAACTCATTCAGAAGAGGATGAAAACATCACAAGATCGACAAGCAAAGTATGCCAATTTCAGACGTAGACCGTTAGTATTTGAGGCGGGAGATAGAGTATTCTTAAAGATTTCTCCATTGAGAGGCGTTGTTCGATTTGGCAAACGCGGGAAACTATCTCCTCGATACATTGGTCCTTACGAGATTCTTGAGAAGATTGGCGATCGAGCTTATCGACTTGCACTTCCTCCTTCTCTATCTGGGATACATGATGTCTTTCATGTATCGATGTTGCGTAAGTATATGCCAGATGTTTCTCATGTCATTCAACCTGACGAAGCTGAACTTGATCAGACATTGAGCTATGTGGAACAACCGATACAGATTCTTGATCGGAAAGAAAAGAAGCTCAGAACGAAGAATATTCCACTCGTGAAAGTTCAGTGGAGTCGTCATGGCATTGAGGAAGCAACTTGGGAGACAGAAGCCAACATGCGACAGAAACACCCCGAATTATTTCAATAACGTAAGTATTGATCTAACTTTGATATTATTAATTTTGATGCTTTCATTGATAGAATGATGTGCGATTTCGAGGGCGAAATCATTTCTTAGAGGGGGAGAAATGTAAGGCTCGAAGATTTAGTTATCATAATCAGATGGATTTGTTGATAATTAAGATGATTGTAGATGTATTTCATTGGACTAGAAAAGAAAGGGAAATGTATAATAAAGATGTGAAAGATAGTCAAAAGAATAAGTAAGGCCAAAGCTATGGCGCATATGCGCGAAGGAATGTGCGCATATGCATGAGAATTCCAGTAGCATTGGCGCATATGCGCGGAAAGAGTGGCGCATATGCGCGACATGTACAGCAGCCTAGGCGCATATGCGCGGGAGTAGTGGCGCATATGCGTGGAGCGTCCAGAACCATTGGCGCATATGCGCGAGTTTAGTGGCGCATATGCGCGAGTGCTAAATCTGCCGAGACAGTAGGTTCGGCGCATATGCGCGAATAATGCCGCGCATATGCGCGAGACGTGTAGTGCAAAGGATGTGCCATGTGTATCGAAGCATGCAAGATATATATATACATGTCACGATTCTTTCTTCATTTTTCAGCAGGACTTGATACTTTCAGAGAGAAAGGTTTCAAAGTTTTCTCCTTCACTTAGAATTGCAAGTTTGTAAGATTCATACATCCAAACTTTAATCCGATTGCGGTTTTGAACTCCCCTCCGTATTAGCTACAAAGTGATGTAAGTATTGTTCAATTCCAGCATGTTTTGAGAATTACATATTGGGGAAATACTGATATGCTTATATATATGTGTTCTTGAGAGAATTGTTATCGTAGAAACGCAACCGGATAGAATAACGGATGTTGGATGCGATTATTACTCTTTTCCAGCATGTCTAGAGCTAAGATTATACAGGATCTGAGTATTATCTTATGTGTATGAGAATAATCATGAGTTTAGAATGAGATAATGTTGATATCTGTTAAGATTTGGATTGACCGGTATCGAGAATTACGTCGTTATGCCGTCAGATTGTATAGAGATCACGTAGTGACTTGGTTATGTGTTGATTTAGATTAGAAATTGATAGAGTGCATATCCACATTTCCATTTCAGATTCGTATTGACGACCGTGACAGCGATTCTACGACGAAAGGTATAGTACATGTTTTGTTTGGGGAATCACGACTCAAATAAGATCACATTTGAGTTTCCCAACCAAAATCACATACTTGTTTTATTGTTCATACCTTGATATGATTATGATTGTTAGAGATTTGTTTATAGAATTTGTATGCAGATCTTGCTATGCTTTGTTTACAGATCGTGTAGCATTGCATTATGCTTGTTTACAGATTTTGTATTCATGCATTAAGATAGGGCAGTCTGGAGATCAGGCAAACTACTAGATGTTCGGCGATATCTCAGCTTAGGGGAAGATCACCGCCCCTATTGTAGATGCGGATACAGATCAGGCCGAAGTCTAGGAATAAGACGTACATCACCCCGATTGGTAGGGTAGGTGACAGCCAGTGACATCTTATTCACAACGGGATCCCTAGAGTTCTAGTCGAGTCGAGTCTAGACATGATTAGATTCACATTGTATGATTTTATATGAATGACATTCATATCAGCATGTTTCATGTTTGATTGTTTATATGCATGTTACATGTTTATACTGGGATTTGTTCTCACCGGTTTTCCGGCTGTTGTTATGTTTGTATGTGTGCATAACAACAGGTGGGGCAGGATCTGGGTCGAGACAGAGATGATCGTGATAGCGTGGTAATCTCGGGCGCAGCAGAGGACTAGTGGTTCTTTTGTTAGACTTGTACTACCGTTTGTTTATAGATGGTATTGAACACTAGTTGTAAGAACAAGACTTGGACTTCATGTTTATATTGTAAGTTAAACTAAGAATTATGTTTGTTTAGTTACATTTGATTTATTGTAAAAAGCAAAAATTTGACCCACGTTTTTAATAACAATCCATTTAATCCCAAGAAAAAGAATTAGAGCCCGGGTCCCCACAAGTAAGATGTGTAGGTAATGATAGTGTAATGGAAGTTGTGGGAAATGAGATGTAAATATGGTAGTTCGTACGGTTTTTAGCATAATGAGTTGAATATTGATCCAAATTGTGGGAGGCCTTAACCATTAGGAAGCTAAGATATAATGCTACAACTTTCACGTTTTGGGTTTTGTCCAAATCATTGTGGAAGACAAGCCAAAAGCGCCCCGAAGTGAGTTGTGTGTATCGTCACTCCTACAATGATACCTGTTGGAAGAATGTGCATAACTTTTTACTCAGACCTCCAAATGACATGAAACCAATGGGAGATTCAAGCCAAGAATAGAGCTACAACTTCCTAGTTTACCACTTTTCCAGATTATGAACGGAAGAGACGTTTCTGGAGCGATCTTTGATGAAGCAGTGCGCAGAAGCAGAATAGGTGGCGCCCGAGCGGTAAGAAATTACCGCCCGAGCGCCAATGGTTCTGGATTTTTGGTTTTGGACAGAAAGTGCCGCGCTCGAGCGGTAATTTATGACCGCCCGAGCGCCGCCTTGCATATAAGAAGATAAGTTTCGACATTTCTAAGGAATCCCATCAGTTTTTCTCCCCTTTTCCACAGCAAACTCGAAGGAAAACTTAAGAAACATTCTCCAACAGCTCCTTTCTTCATTCCTTTCAAAGTTTTGAAGCTAGAACTTAGTTCTCCATCACAAGAACTTCATAAGGGTGTAAGTTTCCTTCTCTTTTAGTTATGGTACATGTAGGTGACAATAAAGGAATGATTTTCATCTAGTTTATGCAATAGTAACTGAATTATTGGTATATTTGACAGTATAGGAGTGAGAAACATCGTCTCAAACAAATATTCGTACGATTGGACAGTAAGTTGGCATGTTCTTGAAGTAATACATGAGTAATATTATGATTTCAAATGATTCTCATTGATTATTGATATATGTACATTGTTAGTATATTTATTGTTGAAACATAGCACCATATTCCATTGTTATGTATTAAATATGTAAGAAACTCATCAATATTGATGACGGGTGCTATGTCATGAACAAGAACATGAACATGAAAGGAAAATGACAGATTTTACATGATATAGAGCTTGTTGACATCATGGGTGGTTTTAAGTCCACCAAAGCTATTGGCCAATATATGTTCATGGGGCGTGGGGATGCCAAAGGTTGCTCCCTGACGTCCAACACAGTAGTAGCTATATAATAAAGCAAGCACAGTAGTACAAGTCTGAAAGCGGACCGGTTACGGTTGCCGGAAGCGCAACGGAAGTCAAAAATATTTAAATTTCATCAAGAATTTTCGGCCACCTTGAAGTTTATGTGCAATATTTACAAAAATAAACATACATTCATAGGATGTTCAAGTGATTTACCTATCAACTTTAAAAAGTTGATGATGGCTCCAACTTAGTTGACTAGCAACTAAGCTCTTCTTTGGCAAGACAAGTCTACAAGCTTCCTTCCCCTTCAAGAATTAGGCCCACCACAAGCTATGTAAATCCCTTCTTGCTTTGCACTATAGAAGCAAGAAGATTTTTCAATGAGAGGACTTTTATTCTCCAACACTTGAAGAAAAAAAGAGAGAAGAAAATTGGAGAGAAAATTGACTAGAAGTTTCGGCCAAGGTGTATGCTAGAATGAGGAGGAAAGTTGAGTCTTGGGGTTGCAAAAAGCTAGATTCAAAAATTGCATGCCATGCATTATTTTAATCAAAAGTATTCCAAATCCCTTCACCTCCCAAGCATGCAAACCCTAGTATACATTGCATGTGGGCTTGTAACTTTTACAAGGCCCATGGACTTTTAATTGTCTCAAACATTTTGAGCCCAATTAGACTTCACTAGATTTTACTCAAGCCCACTAGTTTAAATAATTATTTCCAATTGGGCTCTACAAGGCCCAATGATATTTAATTAATCCAACACTTGAATTAATTTAATTATTTGGACTCTACTAGGTCCACTAGTGTTTAATTAATTCAACACTTGAATTAAATTAATTAAGTCCATAATAATGTTTATGAAAATCACAATTTTCACATACAATATTCAATTGGCCAAATTTTAATTTAGGAACATTTCCATAAATTAAAATTTATATTTCTCTCATAGAAGTCATACTTCTATTATACTTTACACTTATAAACAAATTTATAAGCCGTTCAACACATTGAACTATTTTACTTCTCATCGGGATTTACAAAGCTAGTACTTGTGTGGCCCTCAATGGTTCATTGATACAACTAGCCGTGGGTTCACATCTCTATGTGATTCGGACTAAACATGTCCTTATTCGAGCATACCCCAAGTGCTCCATTCTTACTTATCAACTCCTTGATAGTAAGAACGTCAGAACTCAAGTCTGATAGTACCCAACCAATCACGTTAAACGCCTAGCAGCATCGCTTACGTGGTTCCCTAGGTATCACATGATAGTGCCTGCAAGAACCATTCAATTATGGTTAGCGTACAGTACGGTCCCTTCAACTCATATATCCCGACCGATTCGACAACTATTGGTTTATCGAGAGTTGTCAATGAATCGATACTATGTGTCATGTTGTGGTTGCATCGATGGTGTAATCTATGAAACCCCTTTCATAATTACCACCATACTCTGATCAGAGATTTCAACCCACACATACATGGAAAAACACATAGGATATCCATACCCGTAGGTAAGCGGTGAATCCCCGGCTACAATGCATCGACTCCTATATGTTTTGCCGTAACACCCAACCTTGCCACCTGATGACCCCATAAGATTCGGTAAACAAGTCAAAGTGAAACGCTAGCACATAGAGTCTCAATGTTGTCCCGGGTCATAAGGACTAATGGTGTACGACCATAAACTAGGACTTTTCCACTCGATAAGTGAGAACCACTTGGAAAGTCCTTTATAGAGGGTTGTTCAGTGCACTCTACCAGGAGCACCTATCTGCATGCTCGGACATCACAATGTCCCCTACCAATGAAACATGGTACTCACATCGCAGATACTAGTCTCTAACTCGAGCGGCCTATATCCTTCTTAGTGGCGGCTGAATCGACTAGGAACCGTTTAGAATATACAGTATTACAAATATGAGTTTCATGATACTCATCATATGAGCATCTCATATTCTTTCTACTATATGTATATTCAAGGACTTTATCTATGCAACTCGCATGGGTATAAAGATAAAGATGCGCCAAATTAATAAATTCAAATATTATTAAAAATAAAGATCGTTTATACAAAGAGTTTCATCGTGAACAGTCGGCCAACACTTGGCTCGACGTGCACCTACTCTAACAATCTCCCACTTGCACTAGAGCCAACTACCCATATACTTCAGACCCATTGATTCGCGATGCTTCTCGAATGATGGTCCTGGTAAAGGCTTAGTTAGTGGATCAACAACATTATCTGCGGAGCCGACTTTGTCGATCGACAGTTCCCCTCGTTCCACAATCTCTCGGAGGATGTGGTACTTTCTCAATACGTGTTTGGACTTCTGATGAGACCTTGGCTCCTTCGCCTGAGCTATGGCTCCCGTGTTGTCGCACATCACCGGGATAGGAGCAACTTCATTTGGAATGATGCCCAACTCTTGGACGAAATTCCTAATCCAAACAGCCTCCTTTGCTGCAGCCGATGCAGCAATGTATTCTGCCTCAGTGGTGGAATCCGCAGTACTGTCTTGCTTGGAACTCTTCCAAGAGATAGCACCACCATTGAGCATGAATATGAATCCGGAGGTTGACTTCGAGTCATCAACATCGCTTTGGAAGCTAGAGTCGGTATAGCCTTCCAATTTCAGTTCTCCACCCCCATAGACCAAGAACAACTTATTGGTCCTTCTCAAATACTTGAGGATGTCTTTCACAGCTTTCCAGTGTGGAAGACCAAGGTTGGATTGATATCTACTCACTACACTTAGTTCAAATGCCACGTCAGGACGTGTAGATATCATCCCATACATGATACTACCAATAGCTGAAGCATACAGAATTCGTGTCATCGCCGCTATCTCTGCATCAGTCTTGGGAGACATAGACTTGGATAGGGACACGCCATGACACATTGGTAGATGTCCTCTCTTGGACTCATCCATCGAGAACCGCTTCACGATGGTATCAATGTATGTGGACTGGGTGAGACCAAGCAATCTTCTTGATCTATCTCTATAGATCTTTGAAGTTTGCATACCATATGCTCACTTCCGATAGATGTAAACCCTTCAGGTTGAGACATGTAAATTTCTTCCTTAATATCCCCATTAAGGAAGGCTGTCTTCACATCCATCTGCCATATCTCATAGTCATACCATGCAGCTATGGCTAGCAATATCCTAAGGACTTGAACATCGCAACTGGAGAAAAGGTTTCCTCATAGTCAACACCTTGCCTTTGAGTATACCCTTTTGCTACCAATCGCGCCTTGAAGGTCAACACCTTCCCATCCGCCCCAAGTTTCCTCTTGTAAATCCATTTACACCCTATGGGAACAGTTCCCTCAGGTGTATCCACAAGATTCCACACTTGGTTCGAATGCATGGAATTCATCTCAGATTCCATTGCTTCAAGCCATTTGGATGAATCGGCATCCGATAACGCTTCCTTGAAGGTCCTTGGATCACATCCAAGATTAGGCTCATCATGGCCCTCTTCAAGAAGCAGACCATACCTCATAGGTGGTCTCGAGATCCTCTCGGATCTTCTAGGAGCTTGTATCTCCTCACTTGGCTTCTCAGGTGTGGGTTCTACAACTGTGGGTGTCTCTCGAACCTCATCGAGTTCTATCATCTCGCCTTTTCTATCCAATAGAAATTCCTTTTTCAAAAAGGTTGCGTTCCTAGAAACAAACACCTTTGTTTCTTGGGGATGATAGAAGTAATATCCAACTGAATTCCTTGGATATCCCACAAAGTAGCATAAAATGGATCGACTATCCAATTTATCTCCCACTGCCTGCTTCGCATAAGCAGGACACCCCCATATTCTAAGATAAGAAAATTTGGGAGGCTTACCCATCCATATCTCATATGGAGTCTTGTCAACTGCCTTTGTATGGACATTGTTCAACAACAGTGCCGCTGTTTCAAGCGCATATCCCCATAAGGATGGCGGTAACTCCGTGAACCCATCATAGACCGAACCATGTCCATCAAAGTCCGGTTACGACGCTCCGAAACACCATTCAACTGCGGTGTAGCGGGCGGAGTCCACTGCGAGAGAATCCCATTCTCTCTAAGATACTCTTGGAACTCGGCACTCAAGTACTCACCACCTCGATCCGATCGAAGTGTCTTGATGCTTCGTCCCAATTGCTTCTCTAGTTCACTTCTGAATTCTTTGAACCTTTCAAAGGCTTCAGACTTGTATTTCATCAAATACACATACCCATACCTCGAAAAGTCATCGGTAAAGGTGATGAAGTAGGAATGTCCATGCTTAGTGGTGATGCTAAGTGGACCGCACACATCGGTATGGATCAAATCCAATAACCCTTTGGCTCGCTACGCATGGCCCTTAAAGGGAATTTTGGTCATCTTTCCTTTTAGACAGGATTCACAAGTCGTGAGAGCATTAATATCGGACATATCAAACATGCCAACTCCCACTAGCTTGTTCATCCTGCTTAGGGAAATATGACCTAATCGAGCATGCCATAATTGTGCCGAATTAAGAGTATCTTGTTTGCGCTTATTTGTTGTTGTTATCGTTTGGACATTGTTAAGTGGAATATCTTTTAATTTTAAGGTATAGAGATTGTTGTCAAGTTCACCGGTACCAACTAAACATTCATTCTTGTAAATATTGAAAACACCTTTGCCAAATAAACAAGAAAATCCATCGATATCAAGCATAGGAATGGAAATAATGTTTTTAATCAAGTCTGGTACAAATAAAACATCTCTTAATACAAACTTAAAATCATTGTTCAAGATTAAAGTAACATCTCCAACAGCTTTGGCAGCAACCCTTGCTCCATTGCCCATCCTCAAGAAGGTCTAACCCTCTCGGAGCCTTCTACTTCTTCCCATCACCTGCAAATCATTACAGAGATGTGAGCCACAGCCGGTATCCAATACCCAAGAAGTAGAGTTAATCGAGATATTTACTTCAATAAAGAACATCCCTTTGCCAGAACCCTTCTGCGCAAGATATTCCCTGCAGTTACGCCTCCAATGTCCAGGCTTCTTGCAGTGATGACAGATGTCAACTGTGGGGACCCGGGCTCTAACTCTATTCTTTTGGGATTTAATTGGATCTTTGTTCGAAAATGTGGGTCAAAATTTTGCTTTTAATTTTAATTCAAATGTATTAACTAAAGCATAACATATCTCGATAGAAATTAAACAACGTAATGTACATACAAGTCTGTTCGTACAACATACACTAGTGTTCACATGACAACTATAAACATAAGTAGTACAAGTGCCATAAGAAACCACTAGTAATCTGCAATGCCCGAGATCTCCACGCTATCATCATCTCTCATCTAACTCGTGACCCCGATCCTGCCCCACCTGTTGCCATGCACACATACAGACACGACAACAGCCGGATAACTCCGGTGAGAACATATCCCAGTATAAAACATGGATGCATGCAATGTCATAAATCATGTACAAATGCATAACATAAATCAAGTAACATGAATATACATCTAAACATGTAGTAGAATACAAATCTGTATTCGACAATTCGAATCTTGACTCGACTCTTTTCTAATCTAGGGATCCCGGTGTGAATAAGACGGTCTGTCACCTACCCAACCACTCGGGGCAACGGTACGTCTTATTCCTAGACTTCGGTCAACTCTGTATCGAGGGTCTACACATATAGCAAATCTGCTCCTATGCGTCGATACACCGAAACGTCTAGTTTTGGCAAGTCTGCCAATCTCTCCTATCTCAGAACTCGAATATAAATCAATAAACAAGGCATTACATAATCAATGTAATAACAATCTAGTATGTGATTTAGGGAAACTCGTATCAAATCTGAATCGAGTTGTGCAATCCCGTGACCACATGAATTATACCTTTCTTGTCGAATCGTCTGTCGAGGTCTCGAATTCAATGTCAAACCTGTCACCTCAAATCTGAAACGGCAATGTGTAGACACTCAATATCAATCTCTAACTCAAAGCAACATATATGCCAATCAATAATAAATCTCGGTAACCTCAATTAAAATAATTATTTAACTAGTGGGACTTGAAAAATTCAAGTAGTATTTAATTAATCTCAAATGTGTTTGAGATAATAAAAATTAGTCCATGGTTTTAAGTGTTAAAAACCATATTATATAGCATGACATGCTAGGGTTTGCATGCTTGGGAGGTGAAGAGGTGTGTGAATACTTTTTATAAAAAATTCAAAAGCATGCAACATTTTGTCTCCCAACTTTCCCACACCCAAGTCAAGACTTCACTCCTCATTCCTCCTCCTTTGGCGAAACTTCTTCCCTCTTCTCTCTCAAATTTCTTTCATTGTTGTCTTCAATTTGTTGAGAAACAAATTTCTCCTTGAAAAATCCTTTGATTTTCTAGTGCAATCAAGAGGATTTACATAGCTAAGTGGTGGGCCTATATTCTTGAAGAGGAAAAGGTGAGCTTGTAGACTTGTCTCCATTTGAAGAGCTTTGTTGTTCACAACAAAGTTGGTGCCATCATCAACTTCTGAAGTTGAAGGTAATGAAATTTCTAACACCTATGTATGTTTTGGTGTTGTTGTAAATATTACACAAATAAATGTGGGGGCCGAAATTTTGAGCTATAAAATTATTTTTGACTCCGTTGCGTTTCCGGCCTCCTAACCGGTCCGCTTTCAGATTTCACCTTTCAGAAGCGTTGTCAGATTTGGCAAGCGTGGAAAGTTGTCTCCTAGATACGTCGGTCCGTATGAAATCCTCGAGAGATGGCGATCGAGCTACAGACTTGCTCTTCCTCCTCACTGTCCGGTATACATGATGTTTTTCATGTATCGATGTTGCGCAGATACATGCCGGATGATTCTCATGTCATTCAACCTGAAAAGCCGGAGTTAGATCAGACTTTGAGCTATGTTGAGCGACCGATTCAGATTCTTGATCGGAAAGAGAAACAGCTCAGAACAAAGACTATTCCGCTTGTGAAGATTCAGTGGAATCGTCATGGCGTCGAGGAAGCAACTGGGAGACAGAATTGATATGAGACAGAGACATTCCGGCTATTCATATGATGTGAGTCTTCCTTCAATTTGATTATATTGTTTGTATACAACTGCATGAGTAATTGCTTGCGAGTTCGAGGACGAACTCCTGTCTAAGAGGGGGGAGAAATGTAAGGCTCGAGAATTATCGGTTGGCATAATATGTGATACACAGATATGAGAATGCATGTTAGAAAATGAGAATTTGAGAGGGCAGGTCGAAACTATACCGCACCCGCGGTAACCACATCACCGCACCCGCGGTGTAATGCCAGAAAAATGAGATTTGGGCGAGGCCACCACCGCACCTGCGGTGTTAACATGACCGCACCCGCGGTCTTGGCTCTTGAAAAATTAATGGTGCTGCGAGAGCACAGCGCTCCCGCACTCCTGATGTACCGCACCCGCGGTGTTGCGTGGTGTGCAAAGGATGAGCCATGTGTACATTACATGCAAGATATATATGTGTTGCTCGATTCATCTTCATTCCAACAGAGAGGAGCAACGAGAACTCCCCTAATTCCTTCAAGCTTCTATAATAGAATTACGATTGTGCATGATTTAGCCATTTGATTTTAATTCCGAGTCCGGATTATGATCCTTGCAGCATTGGCAACGAAAGGACGTAAGTTTCTTACATTCCAGCATGTTTCGAAATTCATATGTTGGAGAAGTTATGATTTGCTTGAAGATATGTGTTCTTGATATATTTGAGCTTGATATAGTTGATATCGAATCGATTTCGGACATCGTATGCCTATTTCGAATTCCAGCCTATATGTGGTATGATGGGTACCGATTTTGAAGGGATAATGAAATTATTGTGATGTTAATGAGATTATGATATTGTTATATGTTGAGATTGAGTTACCGATATCAAAGAAATACGCCGTTATGCCGTCGATTTGTTA